>NC_056733.1:557567353-557867353 GCF_019279795.1 Protopterus annectens
AAATAAAATAAATAATAAAGATAATCTATGTAAGAGATGTAATGTAGAAATTAATGCTGACTGGGCTCATATGTTTTATGACTGTATAAAATTGAAAGAATACTGGAAGTCAATTAATGAATTTTTGCAGGCTCTTTTTACAGATAATTTCATTATTTCTAAATCTCTTATATTATTCAACACATATGTACCTCAAAGTGTTAAAAAGGTTAAGCTTCCCTTGTTATGGTCTATTCTAGCAGTGGCTAGGAAAATAATAACCAGAAATTGGATTTCAGATACACCTCCTTCGTTCAATGAATTTAAAAATGTTATGAATATAGTGTGCCATATGGAAATAAACACAATTAGGTCAAGAACAACTAGAAAAACATCTTACTATATTGTATGGGATAATTTACAAAATTTGTTAAAAAAATCCTAATTTCAATAGCATGGTATTTTAGTTTAATTAATTGATCTGATTGTAGTGGATGTCTTTGTAAATACTTTAGTTGTTTTTCCATAAAACGGAACGTGGAGGCTTGAACAATAAAGCATAGACTTTAAAGCATCAAAACACCTGCTGCCTAAACGGCAAGTCTTAAGTCCATACCAAAGATAAAGTTCACCACAAACGTTCCTGGCACTCTGGAGTTGTGTGGTATTGATCCTTTGTGGTGAACTTTATCTTTGGTATGGACTTAAGACTTGCCGTTTAGGCAGCAGGTGTTTTGATGCTTTAAAGTCTATGCTTTATTGTTCAAGCCTCCACGTTCCGTTTTATGGGACTTACATTATCTTTACTTGTTGCTTTTGGAACGTGGTGCCCCAGCGCAAATCTTGTTATTTTTATCGTTTACTTTAGTTGTTTTGTTGAATGTTATAATCATATCTATTTTTAATTACTTGTATAAAATTGTTATGATATTCTCTTGTATGTTAAAAGAATAAACCTGTTTTGAAAAAAAAAAAGAAAATAGAGATGTGCAATTATACAAATGGCTGTAACAGATGGTAATGTGTGTACACACCTGCACATGCAAGAGGGCATAGTTCTCAACTGTCCCTTATGCTTCCTATACATGGCCTACACCCCATAAAAGTTGTGGTTTTCTGTAAAGTGCAGTGTACTACAGTCATTATACAAATAATGAACATGATTTTAAGAATTTATATCCTTCAGAAAATTATTGCTAAGGCAAAACATTTTACATGAGCAACTTTTCAATTACGTAGGAGAAAAATGTAAAATCTGCTCCTAATTTTTTTTGTCTCCAGTTCTTGTGTTAAGAGGGTAGGAGGGCTTGGGGTGCACAAGATTACGATGCATGGTTTCACACTAGTAAGATATAAATAATGACTTATAAATTTATTTTCATATTTGTTCATTTTTATTACAAGCAAACATTTGGCATCCAAAGGAATGAAACTGAGGTCACATCTCCTTGTATATGTGTATATAAATACTTGGTTCCTACATCCTAGAGTAGTTAGTGTGAAAGAAGAAAGGAATCAATTGTGGTAAAAGGTACATCATCATATTAGCCATGTTCTTTGGGATGATCCTTGCATTCCTTGTTTTATTGATTACTGATAGTGTGTTTATTATTAGCCTGTGAATACCAAACTATGCAAAAATATGATGAAAAAAGGAAATAAGAAAATTCCACTTAGCCAGAACCAGTAGGAAGCACCTGATCTTGTTTAGTGGCAAACAAGATCTGGGGAGCTTTCTTAGGGATAGGGTTTCAGCCACGAGCTAGTGGAAGACCTCGAGCTTTTGTTTAAGGCCAAGTCGGAACAGAGGATCGGTTCCAAACCCAAGCAGTAAAGAATGAAGGTGAGATGGGACAACATCACATCAAACAGTCAGGCAACCCCTCAGGAATGCTGAAAGGACCTACCCAAAAAAGGATCTCAGAACACTTGGTTTTGTGGAACCCCTCTGCCGCAAGGGCCGCATATTCCATTGAAATTTCCCCTCACGAGTCCTGAAAAAGGACCTTGGGATTTTTGGACCATCTCTACTACTGTGCTGATTCCTAGAAAAGATCTCTGAGTGGTAGAAAAATGGATTCCTACTGCAGACAAGGTCTTTGCATCTTGTTCACTACAAGAAAGCGTGTCTTTAAGAGTGGGCTCAGACAAGGAAGATCCATAAAGGGAGCACTGATGAAAGAAAACAAGGGCTCTGCAAAATCACACAAGTGCATCCAAGAATGTGTCTTGATGTCCATGCCTGATCCTGCAGCCCATTTAGAACTTTCAGCAGCATGACAGATGAACCTCATGGAGGCATTAGATTAAACTGATGGGTGGCCAGTTGTGAGGAATAAACCTTCTCTTCCTCTGCTGACATGGTCTCAGGGTTAGACTTCGAGAATTCCTTAATCAAGTCCCTCTGTAATCTAGTAAAGTGTTCCAAATAATTAAGTGACCGTAAGGTGAAGGTTGCTGAAGTGTAGAAGTGATGCGTAGAACAGCAGAAAACACAGAGTAAAGGGAGGAAAGGGTATAGTCAAAGAAAAGATCAGAAAGAAAAAATAAATTCAGTTTTTTTACACACAACAACCTGAACCCAAAATCTAGAAAGCGAGATGCACTTTTGAACCATTACAGTGGCAAACCACATCTGAGTTAATACAGCAGCAAAGGGCATAGGTAAGGAGAGCAGCTCGAGTCTTGGATCCAAGAGGAAAAAAGGCAGCAGAGTCGGATCAGATACCCATTCATTGACACATGAATCACAATGGTTCACTGGCAAAAATAAATTTTCATATATCCTTTCTGTTTGGTCCTTGTGGACTGAGTTGTGGCTAGAAAAAGCACAACAAAGAGCAGGTGACAGTTAACTAAAAACAAAAGTGAATACCGAGTGGTATACTGAAGAATACAAAACCATCTAGAGTGTTGTACTAGCAGTATTCTCCCCTGTTAGTTCAGTCCAAGTGCCATATCCCCGGGAGCTGCTGCTGACCTACCCTAACGTATGCATGCCTATTTGTCTATTTATTACTACTACAAACTGCGGAATCATGAACCACATATTGCATGTGAGTGTAACCTCTGACACTGAGCAATGTAGCATCTCTTATGCCATTACAGTATTTCAGAACAAAACATCTGCAGTAGGGTTACCACCAGTCCCACTTTGCGAGGGACAGTCCCTCTTTGGGCAGTTGTGTCCTGACAAAAAATATTAAAAATGGAAAATGTCCTGAGATTGTAGGACATAATTATGTCCCATATTTTATGTAATAGTTGCATAAAATAGTTATTGCCGTATCTAAAATACCTAAATGTTAAAAGAAACAGAATAAGCAACTAAACTGCGACAATAATAAGCTTTTATTTAGGCAAAAAAGTAAAGTTTTATCCTTTGTACTGACCGTGGGTATGTGTCGGCCTGTAAAATCTGATGTGTGTCCCGAAAATGTCCCACTTTGGCCATTTGAAAAGGTGGCAACCCTAATCTGCAGGTTACATTAACTACAGCTATTAGGAACTGTACTATAACTCTGTTTCCTTTGTAGCACATTAACAGTGGTCTACTGCTGTACAACAAAGGACCCATACTCGAAAGACAACTTTCACTTAAAGTCATGCATATTAAGTATTAAGGAAAAGTATAAGAACTAGGTATAAAATAACAAGTACGATTATTAAGGAAATACATGTTAAGGAAATGAGAGAGTCATGTCAACTCAATAGTACCCTCTCAAATAAAAAGGAAACAGAAAAGCAATAATAAATGAATGCATCAGTGAGAATAAATGCTTGGTGGCATATATATAGTTGCTTGGTTTCTCCTGAAGTGGAGTGCAGTTTTTATTTCATTTAACTTTGCAAGCACACTGTTTATAAGTATGCTTTTTCAGTGGCAACCAAGGATCCCAAGTCAAGTAATTTGCTGTTGTCACTGTATGGTCACCCTCGACTTAATGATAGTTAAGCAAGGTGAGGAGTGGGAAGATGAGTGTTGTATTTTTCTCACTTTCACCCTCTTCTCACAGTCAGATTATTTTATTTATATATATATATATATATATATATATATATATATATATATATATATATATATATATGGATCCCCTACACATCATCAAAATTTCAGAAAGCTGAAGCCCATATGGCCGATGCCATATCATCAACTTTTGAAATTTCGATCATGCAGAATGGGCATCTCCATACAGTGCGTAATGGGAAGATTCTCATCTCTCTTGGAGATGGTATGTTTAAATTGCAGGAGGTGTGGGGGGCACACGTGTAAGTACATTTTTTTTTATTTTTATTTTATTTATTTTTTTTTTACATGTTCGAAATTTCAAAAGTTTAACATATGGTGCCAGCCACATGGGTTTCGGCTTTCTGAAATATAGTAAACACATTATATATGTGTGTGTGTGTGTGTGTGTGGTGTGCATGTATATATATATATATATATATATATATATATATATATATATATATATATATATATATATACACACACGCATACACACACAATCTACATATATATATATATATATATATATATATATATATATATAATGTACTAGACAATAAAACCTAGTAATGAGGAAATGTAGTTTTCCAGCCTTAAGAGTAGTAACCACTTTCCTTAAAGGAAGAAACAAACCAAAAATAGGGGAAAACCAGTTGTACAGTAATGCTAACAGCATATGACATGCTCAAATAAACTGTTGTCATAGATACTAATGTAAGACCCATGTTAAAGATCATCTTGCATTCTTATTAAAAGCAAGAAAACAGGACTCAAGCTGGTATTACTTGTTTAATCCACAGTTTAAGTAAAAACAAAAGATAAATAAATGCACACATATTGATGTACACACACAGGGACACAAGAGTAATGTTCTTACCATAACACTATAATCATGCTATCTTGTTCTAGCTGATTCAACAGTTGAGTTGTGCTTTTTTCAAGAGATTGGATCAAGTGGTCTGACTCTCTACTACCCATAACTCCCTATGATCTCTCAATTACCTCACATCAAGTTTGCCTGCTTGTAGCTATATCAACACACACCTATCAAACCAAACCTAACTGAACAAGGGACATGGATAGCAGTGACAGGTTGTCCAAAAGATCTGCCAGGAGCCAAAAAGTGACAATTTAGGATGGGGGACAGAGGATGGGAATGTTTAACCAGATATAACAAGGCAACACAATATCGTTATGTAAAGTACATAACTTTTATACTTAATGTTGTCTTTTCCGATTCCCAAGCTACTGAAAAACCAAGTGATCTCATGGAAGGATATACTCGAGTATGATGGAGCAAAAGGGCGTATGAGATCTGGATTGTATGTTCAACCTGTAATGTGACGAGAATGAAATGTAGACCATGTAGCCACAGCACAAGTCTCATCAATGGGAACTCTGCTGAAGAAGGCCATGTAAGTAGCCTCTGCTCTAGCTGAATGCTTTGGCTTCCCAGATAACGTCAACTCCATTTTGTCATAAACAAAGGAACAGTCAGAAACCCTCCTAAAACATGTTATCTTAGATACTACCTATCCCAATTTAGTTTTTGAGGAGGAGATAAAAAGCTGGTCTGATTTCATGATAACCTCAAGCGATGCAAATAAAACCCAAGTTGACAGTGAACATGCATTAGATGTAGAGTGTATTTCCCTTTGTCTGAAAAATTTGCAAAGAACACTGGAGATTGATCATTTTGTTGTACTGCAGACATCTGGCTAGCTGAATAGTTGAACCCAGGTGGCATCCTATGACCTCTGTTGTCTGTGCTGGTGGTCAGCTGGCTCTTGGTATGGTTGACCCTAAGTCCCAAGAACGGAGCAAGAAGTCCGAGCCAGTAGACCTGTTTGATGCAGTGAGGAACCAGTCATCCATGTATGGGCATAACTGGAACCCTAGGATCCCGAGATACACTGCCACAACTACTATGCATTTGGTGAACACCCGTGGGGGGCTGTGGTGAGGCCAAGGAGCAGTGTTTTGAACTGAAAATGACTGGCACCCAGCCAGAAATGGATAAATCTCCTGGAATACCTTGCTATCTTAATGTGACAGTATGCATTTTTGAAGATCTATCAAGCACATCATGTCATCCTTCCTTAGAAGAGGCAGAATGGTCTGAACATTGACCATATCCTCAGCACCCACATATCTTTAATGATAGCTTGCCAGGCCTGAGGGTGCAGGGGACAGGTGCTCCCAATTGCCTCAAGAAGCTTAATGGACTCTTTGGTTCTGTGGCCTGCCTCTGCCCCATAGGGAAATCTCCTTTAAAATGACACCCCCTCCCCGCATCAGGAGGGTGTGTCTGCAGAAGTGTCTTGGTTAAAGCCCCGAGATGTTCTGCACCGCATCTTCTTTCCCTTCTCTCTGATTGCTAGAAAAGGTATTTTGAGGGGAGGAGAAGCAGATTCCAACTGCAGACTGTCTTACATTCTTGCTAGCATCTGGTGAGAGTCTCCTTAACCTCTGATCCAAAAAGTGTTGAACCATCAAAAAAAAAAGAAGTTATGTCTAACCATAACGTTCCATCTGTGTTGTTCATCTTCTTTCATTCATCACTTATGGGTTTGATTCCGAGCCTTCGGAACACAGTCAGCCTTTTTATCAAGCTCGCACCAATCAAAAAACTCTCGAGCTAGGTCTCTGCCCAGAATGCCCTTCTCCTGTTACTTCAGATCGAGTTTGATAGAGAAAGAGAAGTAAAGCTGAGGCCACTTCTGCGCAAATACCCTAAGGGCACCACTTGGACCCAAAGCATCCCCCAGGAGCCTTTGGGGGGGAGGAGGGGGGGAAGTGATGAATGAAAGAAGATGAACAACATCACTGATGGGACAGCATCCCAACCTACCTTCAGGTCCATGGGCGGCCCTTATGGAAAAACATTCCTGAGTACCATTGAGCTGAAGGCAGCTCTCCCTCTGGAGACCAAATCCAATTTGTAATGATTGATAAAGGTCTGAGGCCTTAGCCCAAGTAGCTGCTGCACAGATGTCATCCATGGAAGCACTGGAATGGAAAGCTACAGATGTTGCCATAGATCTAGTGGAGTGAGCTTTAACTTTTGGCATAGGCTCATTACTGAGGGAGTACATGAAACGTGTGCATTCCCTTAGCCATTTTGATAATGTAACCTTGGAAACAGCCTCTCTCCTTTTAGGTCCAGAAAAGGAGATGAAAAGCTGTTCCGATTTACGGATATGTTTGGGCCTGTCTAGGTAACAATCTCAGTTGTCACTAAAGAGTGAAGGCAGTACTCTCCTCTATTGGCAAAATTCAGAAAAAAACACTGGTAAATCAAGGGTCTGGTTTATGGAGAATTCAGAAACAACTCTGGGAAGGAAGGATGGATTTGTCCAAAGTGATACTCTGCCTTTATGAATACCACATAAGGCCTCTTTATACAGAATGCCTGCAGCTCAGAGACTCTTCTGGCAGACGTGATGGCTACCAAGAACAAGGATTTCCAAGACAAAAACGTTAGGTCACATTTCACAGCAGGTTCAAAAGGTTTTTGAGTCAAAGATTGAAGGGCTAGAGTGAGGTTCCATGGGCTGTCTGACAGGGGGCCTGATATGAGAGGTCCCTTTGAGGAAGGCTTTGCATAGGCATAAAGAGATAAGAGGAGTGCCATCTATACCATTGTGGAAACTGGAAATTGCCACTAGATGTACTCGTACGGTAGAGGCAGAGGTATTGAAGCACTGCAGTTACTGGAGCTGAATATGGGTCTAGCATGTTATCCTTGGACCCGATGGGGAACCTTTTCCATTTATCCTGATATAGTCTTCTGGTGGATGGTTTATGAGAGGCCAGAATGATGTCTCGAACAGGTGAGGAGGGATTAGCTTGCCTGGTGACTAGTGGAAGTGGAGAAACTAAGCTGTCAGCTTGAGAATGGACAGATTTGGGTAACTCAACCCTTGGGGGTGAGTAACCAGATCTGGTGGAGTGTCCAGTATCCACGGCAGGTGAACGGGGATATGAGGATCACCTTGCATCTCAACCAAAGAGCTTTCTTTAGAAATTGAGGAATCAGGGGGATGGGAGGATAAGAGTAAAGAAGTCCCGTGGGCCAATCATGGATTAGAGCGTCCCTCGGTGACTCCCCCTCTGGGGGAAGTAGGGCGAAATAGCTGCTGCACTTGTTGTTCGATGGGGAGGCATAAAGATCACACCAAGGTTGGCCCCAGTAGATTAAGTTTTCTGTTGCCACATTGGGGTTGAGAGACCACTTGTGAGGCATGAGGATGCATCTGCTCAGTTTATCCACAATCATATTGGAGCTCCTTGGGATATGCGTTGCTATCAGAAAGCGGCTGGAAGCTATCGCCCACTGCCAAATTCTCATGGCTTCTTGACCTAGGGGGAAGGACTTGGTTCCTCCTTGCTTGCTGATATACCAGACCACTGACATTGTCTGACTGAATTGCAATTGTCCTGGCAGGAAGTGCCGAATGAAAGACCTGCAATGCTAAGAGCACAGCTCTCAGTTCCAGAGCATTGATATGCAGGTGGGCCTCTAAGGTGGACCATGTGCCTTGGACAGTCTTTCCCTGGAAATGGTGCCTCCACCTGATCAGGGAAGCATCCGCAGTCACAATTGCTGTGGGCTGAGGGGACTGAAATGGGCAACTCCAAAGTTCTACGTCTGGCCTCATCCACCAAAGGAGGTCTTGTTTGCAGGGGTTGGTTATACAAATCTGGTAATCGAGGAGGTGACAGTTTGGGAACCATTGACAAAGGAGAAGCTATTACAGGGTCCACATATGCTCATTTGCTACAGGCACTATTGGGATTGAAGCTGCCATAGAGCCTAGGGCATAAAGAACTTCCCTTGCTGAGACTTTTGTTTGACAGAGTATCACATGGAGCTGAAGCCTCAATTGGTGGATTCTGTGAATTGGGAGTGATACCTAGCAGGACTGAGTATTGAACACTGCTCCAATGAACTCTATTTGTTATGTAGGAGTAAGGTTTAATTTCTCCCAGTGTATCATTATTCCCAACAATTTTGCCAGAGAGAGAGTATAATACAGTGCTGTTACCAGAAGATGCTCGGTGGGGGTGGTGAGGAGCCATTCATCCAGATATGGAAACACCCAGAATCCTTTTAGTCTCAAGTGAGCTGTGACCACTGCCATGCATTTTGTGAACATTCTGCGGTCTGTAGAGAGACCAAATGGCAGGGCACGGAATTGGTAATCCTAGCCAGAAGCGAAGCAGACTCCTGGAGCATTTGTACAACTTGATGTGGTAATACACGTCCTGGAGATCTACTGAGCACACCCAATCACCTTCCCTTAAAAAGAGAAGAATGGACTGAACTGTGACCATCTGGAATTTTGTTTGGGTGACAGACTTGTTTAAGCTGCTGAGATCCAAAATTGGTCTCCAGTCCTCTGTCTTTTTTGGCACCAAAAAGAATCTCGAGTAAAATCCGGATCCACGCTAGTCTGGTGGGACTGGTTGGATGACTCTCTTTTGAGACAGTTTTATAATCTTTGAAGCTGCTTCTTCCCTTTGACTGGGTGGAACGTTGGGAAGTTTCCTTGGAAGGTTTGGTTAACAAGAAAGGGGAATGGTGTAACCTCTGGTAATGATGCTCTGCACCCAACGATCGGTGGTGATAGATTGCCAGGCAGCTTGGTGCAGACAGAAACGACCCCCAACTGCTTCCAGAGGTAAGCAATCGGGCTGCTTCTCAGAAGCACTGCTAAGGCTGTCCAGAAAAGGAATTTCTGGAGCCTTGGTTACAAAGACCCCTCCTGCCTCTATAGGGGCGTCTTCTGGAATTGTTACCCCATCTGCCCCTGAGAGTATCACCACATGCGACATGGAAAGGACCCAGAGATTTTTTGTGCCACATTTTCCACACCTCTGATTCCTGGAGAAGATATGTGGTATGAGGGTTGGAAAACATAGGCCTACGGCAGACAGAGTCTTTCTGCCTTGTTCGCACCTGGATAGCGTGGCCTTTACTTTGAACCAAAAAGGGATGAAGCTTTGATGGAAACATTCAGAAAGGAAGACTTAAAGGGATCTGAAAGGTCACAAATGTGCATCCAGGCATAACGTCTCATGACAATACCCAAACCCGCTGCTCTAGTTGCCTCTTCAGTTGCATGTGACAGCAACCTCATGGACGAGTTGGATATTGATTCCAGGGTTGCGAGGTCACTTTGTCCCAGACCTTATCAGACAACTGTACTGCAAGTGTCCCAGAGAGTTCGGAGATCAAGTCCCTCTGGAGCCTCATGAAATGCGTCAAATAAATCAGGGACCCTATAACAAAGGCCCCTGATGCAAAAACAGGCTTCCCAAGTGTGTCCACTGGCCGGAACTCCCTGTTGGGCAGGTGGACAGTGGGACTTTCCTCACCCAAGTTCTTTTTCATGGCCGCTGCCACCACCATAGCATCAACTGGTAACCCTTTGGACCAATGGAGGTTTTCCTCGGGAGGGGAAAGAATTTTGTCTGGTCTCAGAGGGATCGCCTCAATGGTATCAGAGTTCTTCTAAGTGTGCTGCATGATGAGGTCATCGGCAGGCAGGGTCACCCATGAGGTAGAAGACCGGACTTCGATGAACCCACCCCCAAAGGGTGGAGCCTCAAGCAGGATCGGTGCAGACGTGGCTATCGGCACTGAGGATGGAACTGAGGAGAAGGAAGGCTCCATGCCCCGGGGCCAATGTGCCTGTCCCCCAATCCTCAGATTGAGAAAGGACAGGTTCAGAGGGAACCGAAGACCAAAGGGGCAAACTCAAAGCTGGAATGAGATGCACTGTAGGCACCAAGGTGATGGGTTCCATGATGGATGTCGAAGCAGAAGGCTTCAGAACAGAGATGGTTGAAGGAGTGTAAGATGGAGTCCGTGGATAGGTCAACCCAAGTCCTGCAGGTGGATGGGTCTTACAAAGTGTGGGGATTCCCCTGGCTAACAGCTGGTCCACAAGACGCGCCACATCATGTTCTGACAGGATTCTGGTGGATCTAGTGGATACTCCGGATGGGGAGTCAGGACATTCAATGAAAGGGCTATACATCTGGTCCTGAAACGGATCTACAGAATGGGAGTATCGGGTCCGTGGTGCAAGATCTGCTGGCACCGAAGTCTCTAGTTTTGAGACCGGAAGTAAAGGGGTGAAATCCAGTGAAGTCAGTACAGCGCTCGATGCTGAAGAGGCACTCAAAGCCAAAATGGTCAGTTCCAAAATGGAAACTAACAAAGTAGTCGAAGGTGTGCCCTGAGCCAAAGTGGCCACAGGTGCTGAAGTCAAAACAGGCGTAGTAAGGTCTATGATCGGTGCCGGAGGCAGGACCAGTGCCGAAACTGGCACCGGTATCGAAGGTTTCGAGATGCTTGGAGCCGTGGAGGCAGATTTATCCTCAGAAGACAACTTTGGGACCTTTGATTTCCCAGGCTTGCCCTGATCACCCGATGGTGAGGAGGGAACCAAGTGGGATCTCTTTTTGTCTTTAGTAGGAGGAGTTCAGAGCTCCATCACAGAAATGGCCTCTGAGAAGGGAGACTTGAGTAACCCTTTTAGAATTAGTTTATTTTTGAGCTCATTAAGAATGCGTTGGCTGAAACTCTGACAAATATCACACGGAGGCTGCACCGAAAGGTGGGGCACTCCTAAACAGTATACACAGTCATCGGGAGAGTCACTATTAGGTAACTTGCCATTATATGAAGCACAATGCTTAAAACCTGAAGTACTCTTCTTATCTGACATCTTGATAGAAAGACACCATGGGCCAAATGTATAATCCAACTAGAACAAAGTCAAACACCATTCAAAAAAGTCACAATTATAGTAATACAATGGTATGTAAAGAGAAAAGAAACACTTTACTAAAAACCAAAGATAATAAGTTAAATACGAATGACAATACCAGCTATGGTACTGAAGAAATACCACAAGGTAAGGGAGGAAAGGCTGTACCAACAATGATATTTGAAAGATTACCAACTATAACAATGGGTACAGTACAGAGGAAAAAACAAGGATAGAAAGAAGAAAAAACACTAGAAATACTATTCGCACAATAAAAAAATGAAGATATCCAAAATTTTCCACACAAATATCAAATAAAGTTCCACTTATCTGAGAGCTCAGCTGAAACGTGGCTTTATGGCTATGTAGCAAACGAGATCTGAGGTAACAGGGAGAAGGGCATTCTGGGTAGAGACTTGGCTAGAGAGTTTTTTTGGCTGGAGCAAGCTTGGTAAAAAGGCCAACTCGGTTCTGAGGGCTTGGAACCGAACCCATCAGTGATGAATGGAAAGAAGATTAACAACATCAGATCAAGTGTGAAGGACGGACATCTTGAAGTCCTCCACAAAGTCACACAATCATATCCAGGCATGCTCGATGGATGAAGATGCCAGTGCCTGCTTGCTCTAGCTGTACCATAAGCTGCACTAGACAGCAGATGTATGGATACGTTTGACACTGTCTGTTGGGTGGACAATTAGGACTCCCACTATTTTACAGAAGAACAATGTTAAGTTACCGAAGAGGGACTTGGTAAGCTCCTTGGTCAAATCCCTCTGGAAATGTCTCAAGGTAGTTCAGCTCTAAGTGTAAAAGTCACTGACACATACATCTACTTCCTGAACCTGTCCAGCACCCCTGATTCCTTGTTAGGGGAATAGATGGATCTGCTCTCTTCTCAGAGCTCCCTCTTGGTGGCTGCCTCCACAACCATTGCATCTACTGAGGAACCTTTGCTTCAGTGTGATCTATCCTTTGTCGTAGCCAAGACTTTATTGGACTTTTTCATCATGACCCTTCCATGCTTGCTAAGCCACCAGGTCTATAAGGGTGTCAGCAGGTAGTACCACCCAAAAGGTTAAAGAGCCAGCCCCAAATGCCTCAAGGAACACAGACTCCTCAAAGTGAAGGAATATCAGTGGACCAACCCCCCCTTGCTGTTTTATCAGGTCCAGTATATCGCTGAGGGTGATGTCCTTCACAGGGAATCATTGGGACCCCTCAAGGTCATCAAAGACGGTGTCTTCTGTAACAATTTCCAGGGAGCAGTCCACGTCTTCCTTTATGCATCTGTTTCCTAGGACCCTACCATGCTTGGACTTCTGGGGAGGGTTCAGAATCAGACTGGACCGCTCGTGGTTAGTATCCCTGAAGCTGTAAGTGGTTGACTGTCCCCATCAATCAAATCAGGCTGTAGTAAATCAGATGCAGAATCCAAAAGTGGTTGTGACAGAGATGAACTTTGTAGGGACCCTTCTCTCAGTCCTGACAGAACCTTTTTGAACACAGAGGATGATATAAGAGATGAAGAAATACCTTTCTGATCTGGAAAAGGGACAGGAGGAGCATCCTTCACTCTGACCCACCCTGGTTCCGACACCAACAACACAGCTGAGCTATCGAGCATGGAGGACCCAAGACAGAGATGGTTCTGTTAAGTTCAGACTCAATTCCATCCTTCAAGCCTCGGGATTGAAGCTTCAGCTTGACTCATCACAATCCAACAAAATCTCAGTAGAAAAGAGTAAGTGAAACAACTGGGGTCAAGGTTGAGAGAACCATAAGCTCCAACAAAGGTGTTTTGTGGAAGCTCAGATCTGTGGACCTTGGAACTGAAGTCTTAACCAGAAGAGGAGACAATTTTGGGGCAGACAGAGATGGTCCTGGTGTGCCCATGGGGTACAGCACTGGTAGGAACCCCAGCTGAATCTATATCTGGAGAAAAATCCACATCATCCTGTAGATCAAGTGAGGCTGTTCCTAGAACGGATGGACCTTGATGATGAAGCTACTGAAGATGGCTGTGAAGAATGCCTCTCCTTGAGAAAGGGGAAGTGAAGCCTAGGACTTATTGGCTCTGATGAAAAATGAGAAGGAGGCATCATCATACAGATCAGAGTAGCTTCTGGATCTGTTTTATAGTTTTGGGAACCAGACCTGAAGGTTCAGTTGGATCTGGAAAATGTTTCCTGGATTTCTTTTCCAACTCCTTTTCTTTCTCCTTTGATTTCTCTCTTTTTCAATTGGGGGCCTAGATTTCTTAACCATTTTTGTTGAAGACTAATCTGAAGTAACAAAAGGTGCCAACACTCCAGCTTTAGTGGGAAGAAGACCTTTCAGGACCTATTTATCTCTGCACCCTTGAAGTGCTCTAGTACCTCACAGTAAGAATTTAAATAGACCATGCCAAGGCAGTATATACATAATGAGTTAAGTGGAACCTTGTGTCCGCAGGTTAAGCACTTCTTAAATCCCTGATCCTTGTCAGCCATACCACAAAGAAGAAAAAAAAAAAGTTAATTGTCATCTATCCAAGGAGCAAGGGACATACTGCAAGACACCAAAAGGGAAAAATTACTCAGATGCACAAAGCTGGTAACAGAACAGACAGGAGAAAAAAAAACCTAAACAGCGAAGGATTTTTTTAAAGAATGAGAAGAAAAAGACAGCAAAAATCAGCAGTAAGAGGGGAGACTAACTAAAAGAAAGGATTTTACTTTTCTCCCTACAGAAGATCAGAGCCCTCGCAGATTATTCCCTTCCACTAGACGTGGCAAATGAGGTCTGAGGTTGTTGGGGGGGCAGAAGGTATTATGGGTAGGGGAGGAGTCAGAGCCCTGGATCCACAGCTTCCAAAAAAAGTTGCAGAGGTCAGATCTGATCAGATCCAATAACCTATAGGATTAATCAGACGAAAACAGAAAAAAACAGATCCTTAGGTCCTAAGAGGTATGAAAGGGAGCACTGATAAATGCCATTTTAAAGCTGAGAAGTTACTAATGTCTGGATATCCGTAAGAAGATTACAAGATAGGGATACTGACAGTTCAATGATCAAGTCCCTCTGGAAAAGATTCATTTGAGCCAAGTAGTACAGCACTCGGACTGTAAACATCATTGAAGCATACAAGTCTGTCCAATGCTCTTGGTTCTTAGAGGGATGAAGAGAAGTGCTCTCTTCCAAAAGCTCCTTTTTGGTGGCTGCCACAAACCTGGTTTCAACTGAGGGAGCCTTGTTCCAGTAAGTCTCGTTTCAAGGGGCAACAAAAATCTTTTCCGACTTACGTGGGCTTGGTTCCACCATGTTAAGTTCCTTCCAGGCCCATTGAGAGACCAGATCTACTGACTCAGTGGGACCACCCAGGACAGAAAAAACTGCCACCCCCCCCCAAACACCTCAAGCAAAAAAAAAAAAAAAAGACTCCTCTGGAAAGGGGCCTTTCATTGGACCAACCCCTTTTTGCTTCATTAATTCCAAAATACCGCCAAAGGAGAGGTCATCCAGAGATGATTGTTGGGAACCTTCCCCTTCATCAAAAATTGTGTCTTCCCTGATCAACTCTGGAGACGAATCCAAGTACCTTCTTTTACAGGCCCATTGCATAGGTCCCCACTCCATAGGGGCTTGTGGGAAGAGTCAGAATTTGCAGGGGATCTTGCCAGAGTCCCTGAAGCTGAATGAGGCTGACTGCCAATGTCTAACAGGATAAGCACACAGGGTTACAGGATCCACAGGAAGTTGGGATAGAACAGAGTGAAACAGATACACCTCTCTGGACCTGTAGAAGACCCCCTCAAAGGCCTCAAAAGCCAAAGACAAAACCCCCCAAACTGAGGAAGATCGAGATGGAACATACTCAGCTTCAAATTGACTCTGCTCCTATGCCAACAACTGCGCTGAGCTATGTACAGCAAAAGCGTCAAGGTGCGTGGATGCCTCATAAATCCTTGGAGTCAACCCTGACCACCTATTCCAATCAGACAGGGCCAGAGTCAAGATGGTGAGGGAAACCATAAGATGCAAAGTCAATAATAATGCTGGCTCTGGTGTAAGTACCTATGGGAGAAACTCTGATCCACGGGTGTCTGAACTGAAAGTTGATCCAACACAGGACAGACTAATAGTGGGGCACTAAGGACAATGCCTGGAGCCACTGCAAGGGCATGTGTTGATAGAACAGTCAGTTGAACCTGTGTCCAAAGACACTTCTGCATCACCATGTCGTCGGCTTCTAACGGACTCCTAGAGAATCAGAAGGACAAAGCCACTTATAGTAGCTGTGGTGAATATCGAGGTTTCTCCTGCAAATAAGGTGAATGAAGCTTCAGGCTGGCTGGCTCTGGGGGAGAAAACAGAGTGGAGATGGGGAACAGATCCAAACAGACCTCCATGGCAGACTGATCCATGCACCTCGCGGTCTTCAGAGCTAACTCAGACTGGCCCAATAGATGCAGAGACCACTCTCTTATCCTGCTCCCTTTCACCTTACTTCTTTCATATTCCTTTTCCTTCTCCTTGTCATTGTTAAGCCTTAGCAGACTTCTTTTAGGAAGTAGAAGTTTCTGAAACAGAAGGTGTTGAGTCTGCCACTTGGGCAGGGAAGATACCCTTCAGAAATAAATGTGTCTCAATGACCAACTAGAGGCCTGGCCTCAAAAGAGGCACAGCCTTCATAATCAGCATCTAAATATGTTACGCCAAGACAATAAATATAGTGGAAGTAAGGGTGTTGAGGCAGGATTTTGGCCAATAAGCCATACATTTTTTAAAAAACAGCCTTGTCAGGCACAGTTTTAGAAAAACAGTCAACAGCAAAACACCAGGAAAAAAACAACAAACTCAAAAAGACAAACATTTGCTGCTATACCTCTAGAGAAAACAATCCATAATACTCAATGCTAGAAAGGACAAAAAGGAATTGCAACAAACTAGTAAGATGAAGTACTTTTTTTTCCTCATAGAGAAGGTGGGAAAAGCAAACAAGTCCCCTAAAAAGGAGAAAAAAAAAAAAAAAGATCAGAAGATGGAACTAATTAAGAGCAGATTTATGTATTGTGAAAAAAGATAAAAGGAAAAGTACAGTTTTGTACCTACCATAAATGTAGATGTCCGAACTGGATAGCATCTGCAGTCATAACAACTGGGTTGTCCTGTCGTCAGGCAGCCCTTCAGTCGGCCGGATTCCAAAGTCCGGGTCCGGCTTCGGCTGATGTCGCACTTCACCCAACGTCATCTCTGTTGGTCTTCGGGTATATAAGCATCAGCCGACGCCATTTTCCTCAGTGTTTCTTGCCCCAGATGCCAGTAGCCCTCTTGAAGGCTAAAATTTGGATAGATGCCAATGTTTCCAAAAGATAGAGGTAAACACAAAAATAAGCATGTATGTACATATATACAAACAAATACACCATAAAAGACTCCCCCCCACCAGCTAGCTATTAGGAGGGTAAACACCCTAGGAGTACCACAGAGGGAAGGAGGGAGGGTAATCCTGACTGCAGATGCTATCCAGTTCGGACATCTACATTTATGGTAGGTACAAAACTGTACTATGTCCTTCATGGATGCATCTGCAGTCATAACAACTGGGTAGAATACCATAGCCAACTAGGGAGGAGGATAAAAGTAGATTATGGTGTGTTTAGGATCCCTTGCAGTACAGCAGTGGCAAACCCTGCTCGGGATCTGGAATATAGAGGCAAATTATAATGCTTGGCAAATGTATGCACGGAGGTCCAAGTAGCCGCCTCAATAATGTCTTTGGTTGCCACTCCTCGTAAGAAGGCTGTGGTAGTGGCTGTTGCCCTTGTAGAGTGAGGTCTTATGTTCTGTGGAATTGATTTTCCATGGAAGGAGTAACAGAATCGTATGCAATTTCCTATCCATTTGGAGATTGTCTGTTTGGAAATAGCTTTTCCTTCCCTTCCTGTTGCATAGGCTACAAAAAGTTGGTCAGTCTTTCTGCTATTTTTTGTTCTGTCCAAGTAGTAGCGTAGCTGTCTATGTACATCCAAGGTATGCAGTATTCTTTCCCCTCTGTTTTGTGGGTTGGGAAAGAAGGTAGGTAGGTGGATTGCCTGGTTTAAAGACACTCTGGATACCACCTTAGGCATAAATGTAGGATTAGTCCTCATGGACACTCTATCTTGGTGGAAGATTAGGAAGGGTTGCACTGCCATTAAGGCCTGTAGTTCTGAAACCCTCCTTGCTGAAGTAATTGCCAGTAGGAAAGCAGTTTTCCATGACAGGTGTTGTAGGTCTGCTGTTGCTGCTGGTTCAAAGGGTGAGAGTGTCAACTTTTCTAGCACAAGGTTTAAGTCCCAAGCTGGTAATGGTGGTTTCCTTGGAGGTTTTACATTCTTGATTCCTCTGAGGAACTGCCTGAGCAACGGGTGAAAAACAGGTGGATCAAAGCTGTATTCTGCTGAAATAGCTGATGCATGTATCTTGATGGAGGAGTAGGACAGGCCTGAATGAAGAAGTTCGGCCAGATACTCCAGAATGTTAGGCATATCTATGTTTGACACATCTTTTCCTCTTTCCGTACTCCAGATGACAAACCTTTTCCATTTTCCAGCATAGTTCCTTCTTGTTGAAGGTCTGCGTGCTTCAAGAATAATGTCTTTAACTCTTTGGGAAAGTTCTGGATTAGCTGCTGCTATGTGATGTTCCATGCAGTCAGTTGTAACGTTTTTAGGTTTGGATGTATGATGTTGTAGTTGTTCTGAGTTAACATCAAAGGCATCAGGGGTATTGGCCACATATTGTTCCGAGACAAGCTCCTCAGTAGTGGGTACCAGTGTTGTCTTGGCCAGTTTGGAGCTATCAGGATTATCCTTGGACGTTCTTCCTTGATTTTTAGTAGTACTTTGTGTATCAAGGGAAGAGGTGGGAATGCATATGCTGTTAGGCCTTTCCAGCTGAAGGAGAGCGAATCCACTTTCCATGCTAGTGGGTGGAATGTCCTTGTGCAGAATTTTTTGAGCTGGTGATTGAGAGGTGATGCGAATAGATCTATCTGAGGCATTCCCCATTTCTTTGAGATGGTCTTGAAGATGTCCGGGTGCAGCTTCCATTCGTGGGCATTCGATGTGGTTCTGCTTAATATGTCTGCTAGAGTATTTTCTTTTCCCGGTACAAATATTGTCTGTAACTGGATGTTGTAGCTGAGTGCCAGGGTCCACAGCTCCAAAGTCATTCTGCATAGAGGGTATGAATGAGTGCTTCCCTGTTTGTTGATGTACCACATGACTGTGGTGTTGTCTGTCCTTATCATCAACTGGCCCTCTTGGAGAAATGGTTTGAACTTTTGGATTGCCAGTTTTACTGCCAGCATTTCTTTTAGGTTGATGTGCAGGTGAAGTTGATCCTGTGTCCACAATCCTTGCACGCATTTGTCCAGCATGTGGGCCCCCCATCCTAGGTCTGAAGCGTCTGTTGTGATGGTCTGGCTTGCTTGACATCTGCGAAAGGGTAGGCCTGGGTTTGACTGGCATGCCTGAGCCCACCATAGAAACTCCTGTTTTAAGCATGGAATTAGTGGGATTTCTGTTTCTAGGCTGTGTCTGTGTTGGGACCATAAATTCTTTAGGTACCACTGTAGTTTTCTCATATGTAGTCTGGCAAATGGGACAAAGATTATGCATGATGCCATGAAGCCCAAGGCCTGCAGTACTTTTCTTGCTGTTAACTTGTTCAGTTTTGTTAGTGCCAAGAAGTAAAGAGGAGTTCTTTTTGTTTTTCTGTAGTCAGGAATGCCATTTGTTTTACTGTGTCCAATTCCGCGCCCAAGAATGTCCTTGTTTGGGATAGTATCAGCCTTGACTTTTGTAAATTGACTGTGTATCCCAGTGCTTGTAGCAAGTAAATGACCCTTTGTAAATCCGTTGTCAGCTTGCTTTTGTTGTCCCCTTGTAGCAGGCAGTCGTCCAGGTATGGGTAAATTTGAATTCCTGTAGTCTGCAATGGGCGATTACTGATGCCAGGCATTTTGTGAATACTCTGGGCAGTAGATAAGCCAAAGGGCAATGCTGAGAATTGATAGTGCTCTGATCCTGCAAGAAATCTGAGGTATCTTCTGCAGATTGGTCGAATGGGGACGTGCAGGTATGCCTCCTTGAGATCTAGAGTTACCAGCCAAGACTCCTTGCCCAGCATGGGAAGAAGTTGCTGTAGGGTCAGCATTTTGAATTTTGGGACAATGATGTATGTATTTAAGGTGGACAGGTCGAGAATTGGTCTCCAACTTTTTTCCTTTCTTGGAACTAGGAATAGTCTGGAGTAGAACCCTTTCCTTGCTCTGCTGTTGGCACTCTTTCCACAGCTCTCATGTTTGCTAACTCCATTATCTGTTGTAGTGCCTCTGTTTTTGATTTGGAGGTAGATTTGGCATTCCTCTTTGACTGGTAAAGTGTGGAAGTGAAACCGGTAACCTTGATCTATGGTTTGTAAAATCCACTTGTCTTTTGTTATGTAGTGCCAGTTCTTTGAAAATAAGGTTAACTTTCCGCCTAGAGGAGCTGCTATTTGTTCCCTGGTAGGCGGATTTAGGGTTAAGTCACTGTGGTTGTGCTGATGTAGTGGCAGTGGTTGTGTCTGTACCTCTGTTGTTACCTTGCCACTGTCGCCTCTGTAGGCACCTCCTCTGGATTGGTTTCTGCCTCTGGAACGTCTATTCCTGCCCCTTTGAAATTTTGTGGAGTCAGGAAAGGACCAATTTTTGGCAGGCCAGTTCCTGCTAAACCTTGGGGTTGAACCTGCAAGAAATCTATAACCGCTTGAACAGATTTTGCCTTTTCTTCCATTTTCTTCATAACCTGCTGGGCAGGTGTACCAAACAAACTTGTCTTATCCATAGGAGCATCTAGCAACTTAGCTTTAACATGATCCGGTAAAGCTTGCTCCTTTAGCCATGCATGCCTTCTTATCACTGTGCCAGTCATGGCTGATCTAAATGAAGCCTCCAGTGCATCATAGCCACATTTTAAGGAATGGTTGCTAACCTGTTGTATGTTATTTACCATTTCTAATACATATTTCTTATCAAGAGATTCATCAGTGGTTAGTTTTTAGTTAACTGATCAAGCATAAACTCTTGGTATTGTATCATGTGAAACTGACAGTTTAAAGCTCTAGCTGAGAGAGTAGCTGAAGTGTAGACCTTTTACCCCATCTGTCTAATGACCTTGCTTCACTTTCAGAAGGAATAGGGTTTTTAGCTATGGTCGCGGCCACTGCCTTGGGACCCTGGGATATAGTTTCGGGGTCTGCAAGTGGGGCCTTGTAAAGGTGGTGATGAGTATCTGGCACCCTGTAAAATCTGTCTGGTTTGGCAGGGGCTGGGGTAAAGAATCTGGAGCGGAGCAGACATCATTGAAAGCATCATCCACCACAGAGAGAACAGGAGGTATAGCTAAGGGCCTGTGCTGTGGGAGGTGCAGAAAAGTCCTAAGTCTTTTTCTGGAGTCTGAAAAATCCTGTTGCTGCCATTGGAACTGCTCTCGCATGGCATGTAAGGTTTCCCAAAGGAGAATTCTTCTGGTGGGAAGCAGCTGGAATGGATTCTTCAGCATCAGAATCTTCAAAATTGGAGAAAGGAGCCTCTGGCTGGTCAGTTATGTCTGATTCATCAGCAGAATCATCAGAGGACACTGGCTCAGGGGCTCTGCCCTAGGTCTCTTCTCTGCGCGCTGAGAGGCCCTGTCTGGGTGAGACTGAGTTCCTCTAATTAATGAAATTAAATCTTCTGCCAAAGTAAGCATTTGAGAACTAGAAGAGGGCCTGGTTGTGGGGGTTTAACAGGCACTGTTTTAGTAGTCTTGGCTGCTTTAGCCCTGGCGAAGGCCTTAATGGACATGGCTGCTGGAGGCCTAGCAGCACCACGTGCTGGGGTAGAGACATCCAAGGGAATGGTGTCTGATAAGTCAGTGGCAACCACCGTAGTGGATAAAATTTCTGAGGCCGATTCAAGAGTGGTAGCAGGGGCCTCAGTTGTAGAGATAGGTTCAGCTGTACTTTGATCAGTTTTCTCGGTTTCGGCCGAAACCGAGACACTCGCGGTTTGCTTAACCATGGTTCCGGCCGAAACCGCGGACCGTGAGTGTCGGTCTTTATCTTTGCGTTTTTTGGCAGATTGGGAAGTCGGAGGATCCGACGGCATAATGTACACAAAATCAGAACCGAAAAACTGTTCTGCAAACTCCGACCGACGCCTAAGCGTTCGTCGGTTGAAAGAAGCACAGGCCGAACAGGCTGCTACGTCGTGGGCTGGGCCTAAACAAGGCAGACAATAAGAGTGGAAATCTTTATGAGGTATTTGTTTCCCACAGGTTAAACAATTATTAACTTTTTCTGACATCGGCTGAGGCAAGAAAGAGTCCCCAACGGGGTACTTAGCTTTAGAAGTCTTCGAAGTAGTATTCGGTAGAAGTAATCTCTGGATCCGACCGACCGGCACTTGCAAACAGCTTCTGCTTCGGGTGCCACACGGCAAGAAAGACTGAGGAAAATGGCGTCGGCTGATGCTTATATACCCGAAGACCAACAGAGATGACGTCGGGTGAAGTGCGACATCAGCCGAAGCCGGACCCGGACTTTGGAATCCGGCCGACTGAAGGGCTGCCTGACGACAGGACAACCCAGTTGTTATGACTGCAGATGCATCCATGAAGGACATCACTCGGTTATCTACACCACAGACTGCAGAGCCCTCAAATCACATGTTGATCGATCAAGCAGCACGAGATCTGAGGTAATTAAGGGGCCAGCTGGAAGTATGGGCAAGGGAGGAGGACAAAGCCCTGGATCCAAGCTCTTAAAAAAAGAGCAGAGCATGGATCCAGGCATATGTAAAAACTCAGTTGTTGAATTGGACAGAAAAGACAACATTGGATACGCATATATTTTATATACATATATATATATATATATATATATATATATATATAAATATATATACATACATATATATATATACATATATATATATATATATATATATATATATATATATACACACACACATATATATATATATATATATATATATACATACATATATATATATATACATACACATGTGTGTGTGTGTATATATATATATATATATATATATATATATATATATATATATATATATATATATATATTATACACACACACACAGACACACACACTATAACTAGATATATATATATATGCACACTACATACATACACACACACGCACACTGCACATGACAGTTTAGGAGTGTGGGGTTTCTGTCAATAGTGTGCGCGCGTGTGTGTGTGTGTGTGTGTGTGTGTGTGTGAGAGAGAGAGAGAGAAAAGAGGGGAGGGGGACTGTTATGGAAAGGGTTTTTCCCTTGGCATGTGTGGGACTACGGTTAAAGGGTAAGATTATAGATATGGTTAATAAGCCCTACTGCCCATCATTACACATCTGCTAACTCTAACCCTACTCCTGTCCCTAACCTTCATCTTACACATTACCCTACAAAAACAACTTTTCCTTACAGTATGTAGACAGACTACATCTGCAGCTATTGTTAAGGTTTGGGTTAATTGGTTAATTGCTCACAAAAGAAAATTATTTTGTTATGATCCCCCCCCCCCCCCCCCACTTAGGATGCTGTAGAAGTGTGTGTGTGTTTATACATATGTATATACACTCACATACATACATACATATATATATATATATATATATATATATATATATATACAGATATATATACATAGGTGAGGTTTCTTTTCAATGCTTTTGTGTTTCAAAGAAAAGCCCTACAATCATATCTACACTGTACACACACATTTTATATATATTTATATACACACACATACATCATGCTACCAATTACATCTGTATCAGTGTTATAATCCTTTATGCACTAAGAATGAAATTGGTCATACATACATTTACACACTCGCACCGGTTCATTAATTGCAACTGTTTTTACTATGGTAGTGCAGTGATTAAATTCAGAGCTACTTCTCTCATATCCCAGGTTCAGCATATTCCCCTTACCATAGTATCTGAGTGTACAAGAATTCACAGAAAAATAGAAAATGGAAGCAAGAATAGCATTATGTCAGAGAATGTGACATCTAGCCCCATTTTTCCACAACTTAATACCAAGCACCATCTCAGAAAAAAATGACATTCCTTTCCCCTAGAACTCGGAGGCATGTCCATCAGAAACAGCCATCCTCCCATTCCATTTTTTGGAGTTTTTTCTTGCTCATGGTGCAAGGGTTAAGGACTAACTTACTGGCTCTGTAGATACATCTAATCATCTAGCAACTAACAGTAGTTACTCCTGGTAAACATGCCACAGAAAACCAAAAGATACAATGAAATTGGGTTCTCCTCTAAAAGTATATCCAGACCTAAGCATACCCAAGGTAGTGTGCTAGTTGTGAATGTGAAAGTCTGGGCATGGAAGATATAGGATACAACCAAAAACTCAGGCCGCCTCAAGGAAAAAGAATAAAAAAGAGGGGAATGTGTGTATAACATTATAATGCAACAGTGATACATGCAACATCTGCTACTTTAAGTTCTTTACACAATGGTACAGCAGTCACTGCACTGACCAGTGTTACATTGTACAAATGACTGTCAATAATACCAGAGTTTACAAAGGTTTGGTGGATGTTAACGGGTTATAGCTGGATGCAAGAGACCACATGGCAAAACCAAACCCTTGTCATTGACACACACAAATACATGACAATGCATCATTCCCTTGTCACTGAAAAGTGCTGCGTTGTTTCACAGAGATACTGGATGTCGTCCTGACCTTGCTGTATTTACATTAATAAAAATAGAAGCATGAAAACTGATAGGGTATAGTTTACTTGAAAAGTTTTGTTAAGCGGGGTTAATGAGTTATGAGATGACAGCAATGTGAAGCTTTGAACTTCGTTACTCTAATCTCAGCACAATCATTTGGCATTTTGGGATGAATTATAAGAGGGTTTTCACTGTGAAGGCCAACCTAAATGACAGACTACATTAATCTCATGATTGACAAGGTAAAGGGGAGTGCCTAAGGTATGACACATGCTACGTTTGATAACGGTGGATGGAATCTAACTCAGTACAATAGCAATACTGTTCAGCATACTAATGTAGCCCTTCTGCATCCTTTTATTGTCTTGTTAACCAGTGCCACACATTCATCCCAAACGTTAATAGGCACAATGTTGGTCAAGGGCACAAAGAATCATCTAACACAAATTACACAAGACACTTCAGTGTGTACTTCAAACGAATGCAATGCAATTATAAAATGATATATAAATGCTGTATATTAGACTTGGCTTTCTGAAGTATCACATATGTTACAAAAATAATTCTGCCCATTCATAAAACATACATATTTTACATAAAAATGTGTGTCTGTTTTTTATATATATATATATATATATATATATATATATATATATATATATATATATATACACACACACACACACACACACACACACACACACACACATGGTTACACTTCATAATCTCGAATTACTGAAATCCCGAATTTCAGTAACCCGAGACCACGAAGGCGAAAACCAGAATGCCAAAAGTGCATAAGTGTGAATTTGAATATCTTGAATCCGTGCTCATGCATTTCTGGTATGTTGCGTGCAGTGTTATGGTGCCTGAGATTGCAGGTGTGTGTGTTTGTATGTGTTTTTGTACGTTGTATGTGTTGGTAAGGGTAGGGAGGTGTGAGTGTTGGATTTGTTGGTGTTTGTGTATGTGTGATGTGTATTTGTGTGTGAGTGAGTGGAGGATGGTGTGGTGTGAGTTTTTTTTTTTTTTTTTTTTATGTTCTGTGCGACCTCAGAGTTGGTATATATAATTGGGGGGTGCAGGGGGGGCTTGTCCCCCTGCTTATATGTAGTGTAGGGTTGTGTGGTTTGTGCGCTGTGGGTGGAATTGTGTGTGTGTTATGTGGTGCATGGATGTGCATGATTGTGTGATTTGCGATTGTGGATTTCGGTATTGTGAATGGTTTGACTTTATAGTCTCGGGTTACTGAAATTCGGGACTTCAGTAATTCAAGATTATGAAGTGAAACCACACACATTATATGCATCTATATACATAGGCCGGAGCACATCAGGGCCCTTCTTCTGTGTGAAGAAGTCCAATTGTAAAATCAGTATGATAGGTTTCATCCTGGAAATCTGAATGATGTCCAAAAGGTGCTGTTAGTGCAGTTGTACAAGTTGCACTTACCAATAACATTAGATGTTCATTTCCTTACTGATGAGGTAGCTTTGTAGGCTATGCAGGTTGTATCCTCCAGAGGATACAACAGCCAGCTAGCTTCACAAAGCCCTGGCTTACTCATACACCTCTATTCTGGCTGCTGACTGGACAGGAAATCAGCAGTCAGAGTGAAGCAAACTTCAGGGTGTTCTTACCCATAAGGACAAAAGGCTTGTACTCATCCTGAAACTCAAAGATACAATAGTAACAAAAACAAAATTTACAGCCCAACCAGAAACTATAAACAGAAGTAGAGGGATAGTATGTGGGTGCAGCAAATGCAGCAGTGAGGAATTTGAACAATCACTGTTATTTGTAAGTGCAACTTATACAAAGAACAGTTGTGTACACTTACCATAAATGTAGATGTTTGAGTGTATTCACTGTTGCAGTCATCGCATATGGGTTATCTGCCTGCAGGTAGCCATCAGCCGGCCTGAATACCAGAGTCTTGGGATTTCTGCGTTGGATGCTGTCGCTTCTTCCATGACGTCAGGTCGTCAGGGGTATAAAACATGCAGCTAACATCATTACATCAGTTTTTCCTGCCCCAGATGTCAGATGCCCCCAAAATATGAAGCAATTATATGGTGTGGAACATCCCCAGCAAAAAGCAAATACACATAGTACAAGATATGCCAAACCAAAAAGGATAGCTGCAAGCAAAGACAATCAGGGGGGCTGGAGGAAGGGTAACCAGGACTGCAACATTGAATACACTCGAACATCTACATTTATGGTAAGTGTACACAAATGTACTATGTTCTTAGTGTTTCACTGTTGCAGTCATTACATTTGGGTTGATTCCCAAAGCTAAGGAAGGGTGGAGGAAGATTAAGAAGCATTAGGCCTAGCAATCAGGCCCTGTAAGACAGCTGTGGCAAATCCAGCTCTGGATTTAGAAAAGATAGGCAAGTGGTAATGCTTGGTTAAAGTGTGTACTGAGCTCCAGGTTGCAGCTTCCAGGATGTCCCTGGTAGGGACTCCTCTGAGAAATGCAGTAGAGATAGATGTAGCCCTAGTGGAATGTGTTCTTATCCCCTGTGGGGTAGGTTTTCCATGGTGCTTGTAGCAGAAATGGATGCAGTGTGCTATCCATTTAGATATGGTTTGCTTTGAAATGGCCTTCCCCTCTGCCCCTGCAGCAAAGCTGACTAGCAGCTGGTCAGATTTTCTGAGAGGCTTAGTCCTGTCCAAATAGAATCTAAGCTGTCTGTGCACATCTAGAGAATGCAGTATCCTTTCCCCTTTATTTTGAGGATTACGGAAAAAAGTAGGCAAATGAATGGACTGGTTTAAAGCCACACTAGACACCACCTTGGGTATAAAAGATGGGTTAGTCCTGAGGGAAACCCTGTCTACATAATAGATAATGAAGGGTTCCACTGCCAAAAGGGCCTGCAGTTCAGACACTCTTCTTGCTGAAGTGATGGCTAAAAGTAAAGCGGTTTTCCATGAGAGGAATTTCAACTCTGCTGTAGCAGCCAGTTCATAGGTGGGGGAGTGTAAGTTTTTCCAATACAAAGTTAAGGTCCCAGGCTGGAGTGGGAGCTCTCCTGGGTGGGTGGGGGTTACATTTTTGGCCCGTCTAAGGAACTGTTTTACCAGAGGATGAGAGAAGAGGGGTGGCTCAGTATTATAATGAGCTGAGATGGCAGAGGCATGAAAATTAATTGAAGAGAAGGATAGGCCCTTGTGGAGCATTTCTGTTAAGTAATCTAGTATATGAGGTAAGCTGGGCACAGTTGTGGCCATCCCTTGAGACTGGCTCTAGGAACAGTATCTTTTCCATTTTTCTGAATAGGATTTTCTAGGCCTCCTTGCCTCAAGAATGACATCCAGCACCTGCTTACTGAGGGTTGCTAGAGGTGAGTTCAGGGGATTAGCCAGGCTGCAAGGTTCAGGGTCTGAAACTGAGGGTGCGGACTTTGGACCCCTGCTGGGACAGCAGGGAAGGGGTCTGAGACAGGTACCACGGTTGTAGCACTGTCAGACTGCGCAAAAGAGGATACCAGTGCTGGCGTGGCCAGTCTGGTGTAATCAGGATTGTCCTTGGCTTGTCCTGTTTGATCTTTAGTAGAACCTTTGAGAGGAGAGACAGAGGGGGAAAGGCATAGACTGAGAGGCTTTCCCAGGAAAAGGACAGGGCATCCACCTTCCAAGCTTGGCTGTGGGGAGTTCTAGTGCAGTATTTGTTCAATTAATAGTACTGAGGGGAAGCAAACAGGTCCATCTCTGGTGTCCCCATCTGTTCCACAAATGTTTGAATATTTTGGGTTCCAGTTTCCATTCATGTGGGTCCATGAGATTTCTGCTTAAGTCTACCAGTGAATTTAGTTTGCCTGGCAGGAATTGTGCTTGTAGATGCTCTTGGTTGCTTAAGGCTGTGTTCCACAGAGCCACGGCTAGTCTGCAGAGTGGGTAGGAATGTGTTCCCCCCTGCTTGTTTATGTACCACATAACTGTGCTGTTGTCTGTCTTTATCAATAATTGTCCTGGAAGAATACGGCTTTGAAGGCTGTCAGAGCATTCTGTACAGCTAACATTTCTTTTTGATTGATATGCAGGTACATCTGCTTTGGGTTCCATTTGCCCTGAATGCACTGCCCTGCCATGTGAGCCCCCATGCATACTCTGATGCGTCTGTTGTTAGGGTTTGGGCGGCATGGGGTAGAGTGAAAGAGAGTCCCTTGTTGTGGTTGCAGGCCTTTGCCCCCTAAAGGAACTCTGTCCTTAGACACGGAATGATAGAAATTATTGTTTCCAGGTCCTGAGAATGTTGACACCATAGACTTTTTAGATACCACCAGGTCCTGAGAATGTTGACACCATAGACTTTTTAGATACCACTGAAGTTTCCTCATATGCAGTCTTGCATATGGAATTAACAGAAGGCAAGAGGCCATGAACCCAAGAGCTTGCAGTATTTTCCTTGCAGATAGCTGGTTTTGGTGGCCAGTAGGTTGAAGTAAGTTGTCAAATAAATTTGTTTCTATGGAGTAAGGAATGCCATCTGGGAAGTTGTGTTCAAGCTTGCTCCCAGGAATACAATCTGTTGGCAGGGTACTAGGTGTGATTTCTTTTTGCTGATGGTGTACCCCAGTGAAGTTAGAATTCCCTTTACAAATGCCAGGTGTTGTAGTAGCAAGTCCTGACTTTCCGCCTGAATCAGGCAATCATCCAAGTATGGGTAAATCTGAATACTTCTCTGACTGCAAAAAGCAATGGCTGGAGCTAGGCACTTTGTGAATACCCTGGGCGCAGTAGATAAGCCACACAGAAGTGCAGAGAACTGATAGTGCATAGAGCCTGCCCTGAAGCGAAGATATTTCCTGCAAGATTCCCTTAAGGGGATGTGCAGGTAAGCTTCTTTTAAGTCTAGGGTTGCCAGTCAGGCATCCTTGGCTAGCATAGGAAACAGCTGTTGGAGAGTTAGCATTTTGAATTTTGGAACCCCCAGAAAGGTGTTGAGAATACATAAATCCAGGATAGGATGCCAAAAGTTTTCTTTTCTGTGAACCCGGATCAGTCTTGAATAAAAGCCCTGTCCCTTGTTCTGCTGGGACAGGTTGAATAGCCTTGATGCTGAGGAGAGAAAGTACTTGCTTTTGGGCCTCCGCCCACTGGTTTAGGGGGAGGTCTGGCCATCCACTTAGGGCTGGGAGTGAGTGGAAGTGGAATCTGTATCCCAGGGAAACAATGTTTAAAACCCATTTGTCTTTGGTAATGTATTCCCAGTTTTTTGCATGCAGGGCGAGTTTTCCTCCTAAAGGTGTAAATACTTGAGCAAGGCTTGGGAATTAAGGATAAGTCATTATGCAAGTTTATCATAGGGGGGTGGCTTACTACTCCCTGTTTTGGACATGGGAGCACCCCACTGCTTAGATCTGTACATAACCTAAGACTGAAGTCTTGGTGGTCTGCAGCCCCTGGGTTTGGACTGAGAAGGCCTGGAAGGGACTGGAAAGGACCAGTTCTTTGAAGGCCAATGTCTACTGAATCTAGGTGGCTGTACTTGCAAGAAATCTTTAACAGTTTGCATAGATTTAGCTTTTTCCTCCATCCTTTTGAGAACTACTTCTGCTTTATTGCCAAATAGGCGCTCTTGGTTTTCGGGTGCATCCAGTAATTTTGCTTTGACATGATCTGGCAAGTTTTGTTCCTTAAGCCAAGCATGCTTTCTAAGAACAGACCCAGTGATAGCAGCCCTACAAGATGCTTCTAAAGTATCAAAACCACACTGCAAAGTATGTTTACCAATTTGGTCAGCAGAATGCATTAACTCTTGTAAATCTTTGTGTTCTGCACAGTCAAGAATCAACAACATTTTCTGTTTAATTAGCCCCATAATATGCTGCTGATACTTTAACATATGAAACTGGCAATTTAAAGCCCTAATGGCCAGAGTAGCGGAGGTGTATACCTTCTTACCCCATCTGTCTAAAGCCCTAGAATCCCTGTCAGAAGGGGTAGGATTCTTGGCAGTAGTAGCCTTAATGCCTTTTGGTCCTTGGGAAATTGTCTCTGGATCCACAGTAGGATTCTTGAAAAGGAATTTGTTAGAGTCAGGTACTCTACAGTACCTGTCAGGTTTCCTGGGAGCTGGAGGCAAATTATCCAGGGGTAAGGCTGGATTCCAAGAAAACATCATCGACACTCTCCAGAACAGGAGGGATAGCTAGAGGCCTCTGCTGAGGCAGGTTTAAAAATTCCCTGAGTCTCTTTTTGGACTGAGAGTAGTCCTGGCTTTCCCAGAGGAAATGCTCCCTAAGGGTATATAGGGTTTCACCAAAAGAAAAATGCCGCAAGATGCTTCTTCAACTATGGAACTTTGCAGATGTCTCTACCTTGGATGGGTCCGGAGCCGCTGTGCAGGCACCAGCTTCTGAGGGTGTATTCAGGCCTACCAATTCAGGCCTACCAAGTCTTCTAAAAGATAAGTACCCCGTTGGGGATCCTTTTTTCATGCTCTAACCGATGTCAGAAAAAATTAATAATTGTCTTGCCTGTGGAAAGCAAATGCCTCCTAGAGATTTTCATTTTTACTGCGTCACCTGTTTAGGCCCAGGCCACGATGTCCCTCGCTGTTGGTTTTGTGCCTTGTTCAACACCAGAACTATCCATCATCGGGCAATTTTTGTAGCTAAATATTCTGAAATGGCGTCAGTAAGCCATCTGACTACCGATATTCTGAAAAAATGTAAGGATAAAGACAGAGACAGACCGCATAGGTCCAAAACTGCAGACAATGCTACCATTAAGCTAGTCACCAGTCCGCCAGTACTCAGTGAGGTGCTTTTGCAGCCCCTATTACCCACTTCTACAGATTCGCAGGCCTCTACTGAGACCCATTCGGAGATATTTGTTATCTCCACCACAGTCTCCTTTTTTATAAATCCTAGAACTGGAATTTGAAAAGTCAATAGGTGTAGATGCTGGCACCATGCAGATTTTAAATACTACTGTAACCTTCTTATGTGGAGTCTTACAAGAGGTATTATCATTATCACGGATGCCCTGAAACCCAGAATCCTGAGGAATTCTCTTGCTGAGATGGAAGTCTGACTGGAAAACCCCAAGAGAACATCCAAATATAGTTATTATTTTCTTGTAGAAGAAATACACTGCATACTGAAGTGTCTAGCAGGTATCTCAGAGAAAGACAAGGAAATGTGGATGCTCTGTATTCTGCAGTGAGCTGTCATAGGAGCCAGACACTTTGTGAGCACTGTTGGAGTAGTGGGTTGCAGAAAACTGACAGTGTGATCTAGACACACAAAACCTTAAGAAGCACCTGAAATCTGGATGAATAGGAATGAGATGATGTGCATCTTTTAAATCTAAGGTCACTAAGTAACTCAAACAAGTAAGAAATGGTAATTAGTTGTGACACGACAGCATTTTGAACTTGGGCACTATCACAGACTGGTTCAAGAAGGAAAGTCCAGAACTGGTCTCCAATGATTTTCTTTCCCTGGCACCAGAAACATTCTTGAGTAAAATCCTTCTCTTAATAGAGGATGAGGAGGAACAGCTTCTATTATGCACTGAGACAGCATGCATTTGACAGGAGGAAAGAGAAGAGTTTGGTCTGGTGGATGAGAAGGAATCCCCTGGTGAGGAGGAAGAGCCTCCCACTGCCATCTGTAGCTTGCGTGGTTTACATTTAGGACCCATCTGTCTGAAACTGTTGACAAATACAGAAATGGAGATTCAGACTTTGAGGGGGGATGAATTAAGGGGCTGCCAGAGCGGGAGGGGGAAACAGAGGTACCTCATTCAGACTTGCTGAACTGTCCTTTGTTCTGCAGGGTTCTGTCTTTCTTTTTGGAACCTCCCTGCCACTGCTTTTTAAATGTTTGTTTATTAGCATTTTGCTGGGACTGTTTATTTTGCTTTTTTGCTACAGTTAGACAAGGGAGTGAAGCATCCCTTGGCAAACTTAGAGAAGGAAGGCTGAAAAAGCTGAGAGATTCCCTGAATCAGCTTCCCTCACTCATCGTACCTTTTGATAATTTTTGCAGCAGAAAGCCCAAAAACTAGATCTTTATCCGAGGGAGAATTTGAAATTTAACTGGAGGTTTTGAGACCACAGTCAGGTAAACTTCCCAAAAACAGTTACAGTGGCATCCAGAGATTCAAATGCAAATTTCAAACAAGGAGTAGTGATTGGGGAAACAGAAGAAACCAGATTATACCAAGTAGCTTTCTCCTCACAGAAAGAAATTAATACCAAAGAATTTCTCATACTTTCACAATTAGCCAGGATAAACTTCAACATATGAACCTGACAACTGAGCCATCTAAAAGCTAAAGTTGCAGCAGCACACACTTTTTTCCAAACTTATCAAAAGACTTCCCATCACTGTCAGAAGGGGGATTAGTATTAACAAAACTGAGATTGGGATTAGTGTATAGAAACTTAAAGAACTCAGGAGCTTTATGAAATCTGCTTTTTTATAGGTAGCAAGCTGACCGTTAGGGAAATTGCAGGCTGTAACAAAAACATCTCACCATGCAGGGGAAAACTGGAAAAGGGTCTGGACATTCCAGTTGTAACTAATCGGTAATACTTTCTGATGGACTGAGAAACCTCACAGTTTTCCCAATGAAAAAAAAAGGTTTATTCTGGAAATAGCCTCAAAGACAATCCTTCACAGGGACTATCAGATACCACACTTTCCTCGGAATATGAGGGAAAAATGCATACTATTATATTGAATGAGAAATATATAATATAATAACCCCACATATAACTTTAGGGGCATCTCTGAATCTCAACCCACATTACTAACTCCAAGTTATGCACTCACCACAACATTCCATCTGTATTGTCCATTTTCTTTCTTCTTCAACGAGTGGGTTCAGGTTTGACTTGGCCATATTTTTATAGCTTGTGGATAGCGAAAACTTTCAAGCTCCTCCCTTATCCATAATGCCCTAGTCCTGCTCCATACCTCACATCTTACTTGACCTTACTGCTAATTAAAAACTAAGGAACAATCATAGTAAGCGAAACCAATATCTGGAGCTCAAAGGCAATAACATTACTTCCTGCATCATCTCATTCTTCCAGAAGTCAAAAACAAAATGGATGGGGGTTGGAGGGAGGGGGGTTGAGGAAGAATGAACATGGACAACACAGATGGCATCATATGGTGAGTACATAACTTCTTTATCTGATGTTGTCAATTTTCATTCATAGGTGTGTACTAGGCTAATGGCCCTGGAGCCTTTACAAGCCTAGTTCATAGGATTACCCTGGCATCATGCCACCCGACCTTAGTTTCCAGTGCCTCTGTCAAGTAAAGCCACTGGAGTGATCCCTTGGGTGGACTTTCTATTTCCCATCCACTCATCAAGATTTCCCTTGAAGAGGGTCAGTGAGGTGCTCTGCTTGACATGTATGGTAAGTCTCTTCCATAGCATGGGTAGTCTCTAGGTTATGAACCTATCCCTCCAGCATGTTCTGTTGATTGTGGTAATGAGGTTGAGGTCTCTGGAGCATGTGGTGCAGAGGGACTGGGATTTCTTTAGATGTAACATTTCTAACAGTTCCTTAACATGTTGGACAGAATCCCCAGCTACCTGAATCCCAGGTGGACTCTGAGGAAGGATATTCCTGAGTTCTGTTGGGACGAAGGCTGCTCTTCCCCTAGAGACCAGATGCAACTTACAATGAATAATAAAGGCATGAGGATTACCTCAAGCTGCAGCAACACAAATATCAGCCATGGAAGATCTGGATAAAAATACTGAAGAAGTTGCCATGGACCTGGTTGAATGAGCTCTCAAAGGTTTTGGCAAAGACAAACCCAATTTGTTGAAGACAAAGGAAATGCAATCAGTTAGCTACTTGGCTAAAGTTGCTTTGGTTACAGGCTTGCCCAATTCTGACTCTGAAAAGGAGACAAATAATTGATCTGATTTTCTAAATTTTTTAGTTCTATGCAAACAGAAACATAACGGTCTGTGAACATCCAATAGGTTTAACGTGAATTCCCCTTTGTTTGAAAAAGTTGGAAAGAAAACTGGAAGATTGATTGATTAATGTTGGATTCTGACACCCCTTTAAGGAGGAAGGATGGGTTAGTTCTTAATGATACCATATCTTTATGAAAAAATTAAATAAGGAGGCATAGAAGATATGGCTTGAAGTTCTGAGACTCTTCTAGCAGTGGTTATGGCTACTAAAACAATAGTTTTGCAAATTTTAGTTCAAACTTTGCCCATGGTTCAAATGGAGATTGAGTCGAAGCTTGTAAAATTAAAGTAAAATCCCATGGTGAAGCTGGATCTTTAAAAGGGGCCTGAAAAGAAAGGTTCCCCTTAGAAAGGCCTTACAAAGTTTTGAAGAAGCTAAGGTAGAATTGTTTACTCCTACATGAAAACTAGATATGGCAATTAGTTGTACTTTAATAGTTGAGGAGCTAGCCCCATCATTAAAAATTGTAGCTAAAAAACTCAATAACTTAAGGTACTGGTGCTGAAAAAGCATCAATGTCTTTCTGTTGTGCACAAAAAACAAATATTTTCCATTTACTTCTGTAAATCTTCCTAGTAAAAAGCTATATGGGAGGACAAAAGAATGTGACGGACAGGGAAAGAAAACCTGGGTTGTCTAGCAATTAAGGGAAGTGGAGAAACCATGTAGTCAGCTTTAGGTTTAAAATGTTCAGATGAATCAGGTCTGTCAGGTGAGACAGGAGGTCTGGATTTGGCTCCAGAATCCAAGGGGGATGAACTAGGTGAGGCCAAAGGAAGGAGAATCAAATCTGATGAGGCCAATAAGTGGCAATGAGGATGACCGTGGTCTTCAATTGAGATGCATTTTGAAGAAACTTGGGGATTTAAGGGGTTGAGCGTAAGCATAGAGTAGACGGGGGGGGGGGGCAATCGTGGAGGACAGCATTTCACTGTGATTCCCTTGGTGCATGGATCAGGGAAAAGAACCTGCTGCACTTGTTGAGAGGAGATGTAAACAGGTCATATCAAGGTTGGCCCCACTGGTGCAACATCTTTTTCACAACTTTCAGGTTGACAGACCACTCGTGAGGCATTAAAACAGACATGCTCAACCTATCACATTGGATTTCCCCAGAATGTGCATTAGTATCAGAAATCAAATGGATGAGATTACCCACTGACACACACTCAGAGCTTCTCAAGACAAGGGGTAAGATCTATTTCCTCCCTCTTTATGTATGTACCTCACCACTGACATATTGTCTTGTCTGAACTGCAATAGTTCCTGAAGGGAGAGAGAGTCTTGGAATGCCTGCAACACTAGGAGAACTGTTCTCATTTCTAGGACATTGATATCTGTGCTGGCCTCTTTGGAGGATTATGTGTCTTGGACTGTCTTTCACAAGAAATGCCCCCTCCCCCCAATTTGGGAAGTGTCCAAAGTCACTAAGGCCTTGCGCTGAGGAAGGATGAAGGGGCAGACTTGTAAAATCTAATCCGAGTGAATCCACCATAAGAGATCATTTTTGCATGCTTGAGTTATTCTGATCTGGGTGGACAAAGGTTGGTGTAGAATAGACCACTGAGTAGCTAGGGTCCAAAGAAGAATCCTCATACAATATCTTGCTAACGAAACCAAAATTATCACAGCAGACATTGACCCTACAGATTAGGGAATCAATCGAGCTGACGGTGAAGAATTGAAGAATTTTGATTTATCTTTTTGACTCGAAATCAGTCTGTACCCTTGGTAATGGAAGGGAGACAGTCACTGATACCATATTGAACAGAGCTTGTGTTAACTCTAATACTTGAGATGGTTGTAGCTGGGATTTCTTGCAACTGATGGTAATTCCTAGGTGGGAGCACAGCTGGAGTACATAATCTCATGATTTTATCAGTAGAAGCCTGATCGGAGCGGTTATGAGCCAGTCGTCCAAGTAAGGAAACACCTGGAATCCCTGCAGTCTCAAGTGGGCTGCTACTACTGTCATGCATTTGATGAACACCCTGGGGACTGTGGTGAGTGCAAAGGGCAGAGCTCCGAATTGGTAATGACTGGCTCCCAGCAGGAAGCCTAGGTATACTTTGGATTGTCTGTTCATTTTTTATTTGATAGTATGCATTCTTTTAATCTATTGAGCGCATCCAGTCATTCTGGTGCAGGAAAGGCAAATGGACTGAAAAGTAACCATCCAGAACTTCGTGTACTGAACAGATTTGTTCAGAATCCTAAGATCCAAAATTGGTCTGCAGTCCCATTTTGTTTGGTACTAAAGAATCTTGAGTAGGTTCTGGATTCTTTCTGGTCTGGAGGGACCTCTTGGATGACTGTCTTCTATCAGCTTTTTTATTTCTTATGCTGCATCTCTTCTCTAAGTGGAACATCAGGAATTTTATTGTTAAGGGGGAGGGATTATATAACCTATGGAAATAATCCACTGCACCCATGTATTTTTTGTAATCTCTAGCCAGGTTCTCCAGTGCAGGGATAGACAACCTCTGACTACTTCCAGAGGTGGACAATTGGGCCTCCTTTCAGGAGCACTGGTAGGATAAGTCAGAGACAGTGTCCCTAGACACTTAATTCTGCAGGCCTCCTCTGCCACATGGCCAGCATCTTCCACTAGAGTTGCCCCAGAGGCAGACAGGGAACTCCATCTCCATGTGGATCATGGAAAGGACCATGGGACTTTGAGCCACATATTTTGACCACCTCTGTGATTCATACAGAAGGTTCTTTGAGGAGTTGAAAAACGTATGCGGGCAGGGTCCTTACCATCCTGCTCACACCTGGATAGTATGTCTCAAGGCCTACGCAAAATCACACAGGTGCATCTAGGGATATCTCCTAATGGAAATCCATGAACCTGCCACAATTTTGCTTTGGCTGCATGTGAAATATGCCTCATGGATGAATTTGAAATGGACTGTAGGGTAGAAAACTGTGTGGCAATAAGAGGTCTCTGCCTCAGTAGTAATGGTCCCAGACAGAGATTTGAAGAGTTCTTTAAATCCCTCTGAAGACTAGTGAAGTATGGCAAATAATTCAGTGACCTAAGCACAAAATTCACTGAAGCATATACACACTTCCTAAATCTGTCCAATGCTCTAGACTCACTGTTAGGGGGATGAACAGAGTGAATTTGTTCTGCAAGTTCCTCTTTTGTGGCCACCGCTATGACCATGGCATAGTACAGTTGTGTACACTTACCATAAATGCAGATGTTCGAGTGTCTTCACTGTTGCAGTCATGACTGTAGGGTTCTCACCTGCCAGCAAGCAGTCCTCGGTCGGCCAGAATCCCAAAGTCTGGGTCCGGCGTCGGCTGTTCAACCATGCTCCCTGACGTCAGAGCGCCAGGAGTACAAAGCTGACAGCCGACGCCATGTTCTCCAGTTTTTCTTGCCCCAGATGTCAGGAGTTCCAAAATGAGTAAGGTCCCATAACCTTTGCAAATACACCTCAAAAGAATGGTGAGAAAGGAAACCAAACAAAGGTAAAAATAAGAGGGGACAGGAGGGAGGGAAACCCAGACTGCAACAGTGAAGACACTCGAACATCTACATTTATGGTAAGTGTACACAACTGTACTATGTTCATCGTGTTTCACTGTTGCAGTCATGACTGTAGGGTAGAATCCCAAAGCAGAGTGAAAGGGAGGTGATCATAAAGTAGAAGGGGCGGCTAAAAGGCCCTGCAAGACTGCAGAAGCAAAGCCTGCCCTAGACTTAGAGTACAGAGGTAGATTGTAGTGCTTTGAAAAAGTATGCACTGAACTCCAAGTTGCAGCTTCCAAAATGTCTTTGGTAGGAACTCCCCTAAAGAAGGCAGCTGAAGTGGCAGCAGCTCTGGTGGAATGAGTCCGTATACTCCCTGGGATTTGCTTTCCATGGTGTGAATAACAAAATCTAATTCCATGAGCAATCCATTTAGAAATGGTCCGTTTTGAAATGGCTTTACCTTGAGTACTTGAAGCATAAGAAACAAACAATTGCTCTGATTTTCTGATGTCCTTGGTTCTGTCCAGGTAAAAACATAGTTGTCTGTGTACATCCAAGGAATGTAAGATCCTTTCCCCTTTATTTTGAGGAGTGGGGAAAAAGGTTGGCAAGTGAATAGTTTGATTTAAAGCCACTTTGGAAACCACCTTAGGCATGAATGCAGGATTAGTCCTTAAAGAAACCCTGCCTTGATGAAAAATAATATAAGGTTCCACAGCCATAAGAGCTTGCAACTCTGAAACTCTCCTGGCAGAGGTCAGAGCTAACAGGATGGCTGTTTTCCAAGATAAAAACTTGATGTCAGAAGAGGCAGCAGGCTCAAAAGGAGGTAAGGTGAGTTTTTCCAAAACATAGTTGAGATCCCAAGCAGGAATGGGAATAGATCTAGGAGGTCTTAAGTTCTTAGCTCCTCTGAGAAACTGTCTCATGAGCTGGTGGGAAAAGATTGGAGGGTCTGTATTATAATGAGCGGAAATAGCAGAGGCATGTATCTTAATGGAAGAGAAAGAGAGACCCTTATGTAAGAGATCTGTCAGATAAAGTAAAATCAAAGGAATGTTAGGAAGAAGAGGATCAGAATCCTGAGCCTGCATCCAGGAACAAAATAATTTCCATTTTCCTGCATAAGATTTTCTAGTGCTAGGACGTCTGGCTTCTAAAATGACATCCATAACCTGCTTGGGTAGGACAGAATAAATCAAAGACCCTGGATTAACCAGGCCGCCAGGCTGAGAGTTCTGACATGGGAGTGTAGAACCTGACCCTGATGTTGGGACAGAAGGTTCGGAGTCTGAGGTAAAACCCAAGGGGGCTCCAGACATAGGTTTTTTTTTTAGAGTTGGGTACCAAAACTGTCGAGGCCAATTTGGGGCCAGCAAGATTATCATCCTGGGCTTGTCCTGTTTTATCTTTAATAATACCCGTGGAAGAGGAGGAAGAGGCGGAAAGGCATATCCCGAGAGGTTTCTCCAACTGAATGATAGGGCATCCACTTTCCAAGCTTCTTTGTGGAAAGTCCTGGTGCAAAAATTCTGTAGTTGATGATTGAGATGGGATGCAAAGAGGTCTATGTGAGGACATCCCCAGACTGCTATCATCCTGAATATTTTGGTGTCCAGCATCCACTCGTGTGGATCTGAAAGGTTTCTGCTCAGACTGTCTGCCAGGAAGTTTTGCTTTCCTGGTAGAAACTGAGCTTGAAGGTCCAGATTGCAAGCTAGAGCTGTGTTCCATAGATTCATGGCTAGTCTGCAAAGGGGGTAGGAATGAGATCCCCCTTGCTTGTTTATGTACCACATAACTGTGGTGTTGTCTGTTCGTATCAGTAGTTGTCCTGGTTGTAGAAGATTCCTGAAGGCCCACAGAGCTTTCTGAACAGCTAACATTTCCTTTAAATTGATATGTAGGTGCTCCTGATCCTTTGTCCAAAGGCCCTGCATACACAGTTGCCCTGAAAATGGGCTCCCCATGCATAATCTGAGGCGTCCGTGGTTAGTATCTGAGTGGCAGGAGGCAGACAGAAGGGTTTTCTTTTGTTTAGAGTACATGCCTTGGACCACCAAAGGAATTCCTTTTGAAGACAAGGCAGGACGGAGATCACTATGTCTAAACTGTGGCAATGCTGAGACCATACACTTTTTAGGTACCACTGCATTTTCCTCATATGTAGTCTTGCATATGGTACGAGAAGGATGCAGGAGGCCATGTAACCCAAAGCCTGCAGGAATTTCCTTGCAGATAGCCGAGTTAAAGTTGCCAAGGTTTTGAAAGTTGAAGCCAGCTGTAATTGTTTTTCGTATGTCAGAAATGCCATCTGGGTTGTTGTGTTTAGAAGAGCACCCAGAAAAGTTATCTGTTGCGAGGGTGTCAAATTTGACTTTTTTATGTTGACAGTGAATCCCAGGAACTTGAGAAGTTTCTGAACAAATTCTAGATGCTGGAGTAAGACATCCTTGCTGTCTGCCTGAATAAGACAATCATCCAGATAAGGGTAAATTTGAATTCCCTGCAGTCTGCAATAAGCTACTACTGGAGCCAGGCACTTGAAGACCCTGGGTGCAGTAGACAATCCAAAGGGCAGCGCAGAGAATTGATAATGCCTCGATCCGGCCTTGAACCGGAGGTATTTTCTGCACTCCTGCCTGATGGGAATGTGTAAATATGCCTCTTTTAAATCCAAAGTCACCATCCATGCATTTTTGGTCAGCATTGGAAGTAGCTGCTGTAGAGTAAGCATCTTGAATTTTGGTATTTCTAGAAAAGTGTTCAAGACTGACAGATCCAGAATGGGTCTCCATGAATTTTGCTTCCTGGGGACTAGAAAGAGCCTTGCGTAAAAACCTTGTCCCATCTCTGAAAGCAGAACTAGTTCTATGGCTTTCATAGCCAAAAGAGCTTCCACCTGGTTTAAGGCCTCTGTCCATTGATGTTTTGGAAGATCTGGCCATCCGCTTGGCCTTGGTAGGGTATGAAAATGGAATTTGTAACCTCTTAAAACCACATCCAGAACCCACTTGTCTTGGGTTATACGAGATTGAGTCTGTTTCCTATGGATTTGCGACCTGTCCTCTCCCCCTCTAGGGGTGGAAGCAGTCCACTGTCTTGGTCTATAAGAGGCTTGTGTTTGAGGCCTTCATCGGGAGCGTCTGTATCTACCCCTCTGAGGCCTGTCTGTATTGGGAAAGGACTGATTTTTAGTAGGCTAATTCCTGCTAAATCTGGGTGGCTGTACTTGTAAGAAATCTTTAACTGTTTGCATGGATTTCGCCTTGTCCTCCATCTTTTTAATCACCTCTTCAGCTTTAGATCCAAACAAAACATTATGCTGAACAGGAGCATCCAATAATTTAGCTTTTACTTGATCTGGCAAATTTTGTTCCTTTAACCATGCATGCCTTCTAATGACTGTGCCAGAGGCAGCAGCCCTACAAGAAGCCTCCAAGGCATCAAATCCACAGTGTAAACCATGCTTCCCAACTTGTTCAGTGGCATGCATTAAGTCATGTAATTCTGTATCATCTGCACAGGCGGAAATGGAAGTAAGCTTTTGTTTTAAAACAGACAAGAGAAATTGCTGGTATTTCAGCATATGAAACTGACAGTTTAAAGCCCTAATGGATAAAGTAGCAGAAGTGTACACTTTTTTGCCCCATCTTTCTAAAGATCTGGAATCCTTCTCAGTGGGAATGGGGTTTTTAGCAGAAGCGGCCTTAACTCCCTTAGGACCCTGAGAAATGGTTTCAGGGTCAGCAGTAGGGTTCTTGTATAAAAACTGGTGGGAATCAGGAACCCTGTAATATCTGTCAGGCTTAACCGGAGCAGGAGGGAAAGAGTCAGGGGTTAAGTTAGCCTCTGAAAAAGCATCATCCACAATATCCAAAATAGGAGGACTAGCCAGGGGCTCTATGTTGGGGAAGAAGAAGAAAATCCCTTAGTCTTTTCTTAGATTCAGAATACTCCTGTCCTTCCCAGTGGAAATGTTCCCTCATTTCATGCAAAGTTTCCCCAAAAGAGAAATCCTCAGGGGGAGAAGCTGAGGGAATGGATTCCTCAGCATCAGAATCCTGATAAGGAGGGAAAGAATATTCCTGGTCAGAAGAAGAAACTGAAGAAACAGAAGCCTGATCAGAGGAGTCAATAATAAACTTCCTGCCTTGGCCTTTTATCTGGAGGGGGATGAAAACCCCTAATCATAGTAAGTAAATCCTCCGCCATCTTAAGTAACTGTTTCTGTGACTTGGGAGCCAGAGCAGAAGAGGCCTGTGTTGCAGTCTTTGATTTGGAAGGAGTCTTTGCCTTTGTCTTTGGCTTTGCCTTTATCATAAGCTGAGTAGGCCTGAAAACCCCTTCGGAAGCCGGTACCTGCACAGCGGCTCCAGACCTATCCGAAGGAGCATTGTCTGAAGGTCCTGCAATTGAAATATTCAAAGGCCTAGATGGCTCCTCGTGGGAGACCGTTTCGGCCATCGGTTCTGAAATGGCCGATGACAGGAGCTGCAAAAGCGCCTCACTGACGATGGCCGAACCTGAAGCTGGCTCTGCTTGTGCGATATAGTCAGATTTGGACCTCGGAGGCCTGTCTTTGTCCTTGCGTCGTTTGTGAACTCCGGTAGCTGGAACCGTATCCAATGACATTTTGTAATTAAAACGCCTACTGAAGTAATGAAATGCAAAATCGTACCTTCGTTTAATTGTACATTGATTAAATCTAGCACAAAACCGACAACTAGCTACGTCATGGTCAAGGCCTAAGCAAGGGATACAGTAAGAATGAAAATCCTTATGAGGTATTTGCTTCCCACATGAAATACAATTATTAACTTTTTCTGACATCGGACTGGAGCAAGAAAAAAGTTTCCCCAATGGGGTACTTAGCTTTGAGTAGGAGAATAAAATCTTTGGACTGAAGTTTTGTTCAAAAAAGATAGTCAGGAGTCAGCTGACCGGCACTTGCGAACTGCTATCACCGCCCGGCAAGAAAGACTGGAGAACATGGCGTCGGCTGTCAGCTTTGTACTCCTGGCACTCTGACGTCAGGGAGCATGGTTGAACAGCCGATGCCGGACCCAGACTTTGGGATTCTGGCCGACCGAGGACTGCCTGCCGGCAGGGGAGAACCCTACAGTCATGACTGCAACAGTGAAACACGATGAACATCTACTGGTACTCCTTTACTCCAAAATTCCATACCCTCTGGTGGTGCCAGGATCCCAGGATACTGTTTGGTCTCAGAGATTGACTCAGAGTTAGGTTCCTTCCACACCCGCTGAGAGATCAAATCAATGAGCTCATCAGTGGTGGGATTACCCAGGAGGTAGATGGACCAGCTCCAAAGGTTTCCAAAAACAGTCATCTCTCTATTGGGAAGGGTTGTCAGTAGACCAGCCCCCCCCCCTTTGCTTGAGGATCTCCAGGATGTCTCCAAAGCAGACAGTCAGGTGGTGATCTTGGGGACCCTTCCTGCTCATCAAAATCAGTATCTTCCATATCCAACTCTTGAGGGGAGTCTAAGTGCGTTCTTTTGCATTTTCTCTTCTTAGGGACATCCTCGGTTGGGTGTTGCGGAGAAGTATCAGAAGATATAGTATACCCTGCTAGGTGTAGCCTGGAGACTTTCGACTGGTTGTCCCTGTGGAGCAGAATGTTTAGGCACAAAACACAAAGACAGATGGGTTTGGGAAGAAGAATGTGTGTGTGTGTGTGGGGGGGGGGGGCATCCTTCCTCTAAAAGCAGAGAAAACTTTCTCCACTACATCAAAAGCAGAATGCTCTAGATGGAAGGAGGCCAATGGTGCCAAAAAGACATGCTTCTGGACTATCGGCTCTATCTGATCCAAAGGCAGCCCATCCAAGGCATAGGTTAGAGCTGAGTTGTCCAATTCTGAGGCTCAGAGGGGCAGAGACAGCTCTGACAACTTTGGAGTAGACTCCAACATCTCATATCCGACAATGATGCAACGAATTCGAGAGTCATCTCTGACACAATCGAAGCCGGTCCACTCAGAGAAGTATCAAAGTAGAAGATACAATGGCCTTCGGATCAGACATAGATGGCTCTGGAAATTTGGGTCCAAGTGCTCCAAAACCAGAGGCCAAATCGGAGGAGGAGTCCAAACAGGTGCAATAGTACTGGTAAAGGTCTCGGGACCCGATGCAGTAGAAGCCGGAAGAACTCCTATCTGAATTTGTGCTGACAGAAATACACTCATCTTTCTACTCACATCTGTTTCTGACTCCTGGAAAATGAGAAGAAGAAGCAACTGAAGGGGTCCTGGAATGGTGGTATCTCTCTAGGAAAGAAGATGGAAGACAGGAAGATAATGCATCTAGAGACCATGCATATTGAGTCCGAGGAAGCTCCTTCAGGTCCATGTGTGTCAGATCTGATCATTTACACCTGGTATCAGCAACTGTTGGTTCAGATGGTTTAGACTTCATAACCGACAAAATCAGATCCGATCTTTTTTTGGATATCTTAAGTGGTGGTTCTGTAGCAGGATCTAAGCTTGGAATAGTGGATCTGGAAGGGTCTGAAGGACGCTTCTTAACCTCCTTTTTCTCTATTTTCTTGGGGGTTCAAACCCCAGATATAGTTTCAGAAAAGGTCATCAGAAGCCAACCTTTCAAAATAAGTTTATTTTTATGGTCTTCTAAGGCCCATGGAATAAAGGCCTTACAAATGTCACAGGACTCTCGAGCTGGCCTTAAATAGTACACACAAGTGTGTATGACATAGGAATTTTATGGCCACAGGTCTTACATTTCTCAGCCATTCTGATGAAAAAGGATTGCACTAATAAGAAAAAGGAAGCATTTTTTTATATAAATATATAAAGAAAGAAAAGAAAAAGTGAAACGTTACCTATGATGGTAACTGAAGGCACTACCGCAAGGGTATACATTAAGAAAAATAAGGGTACCGACAATGACAATGTTAAAAAGATAAGAGAGGAATATAATACAGAAAGACAAATATATGTGTATATAATACTTTACTCGCAGACTAATATTGAAGTTCGAGAGCTAACAGTGACCACATCCATACGCAAAGGTGGCAAATGAGATCTGAGGTATGGAGAGGGACTAAGGCATTATGGGTAAGGGAGGAGCACGAGTTTTCAGTATCCACAAGCTGTATAAAACAGCCTAGTTGGATCCTAACTTGCTTGTTGAGGAATGAATGAAAACTGACAATATCAGATTTAAACTTCATTGCACTGATCTTGCATTCTCAATCCTAGCACCCAAATGATGGGGACTCCATTCCTCTTCTTAGAGACATCCAAAAGTAATCAGACTTCAGACAACAGTTCAAAGAACACCTTTTCACCCACAGTTTATATTAACCCTGCAGCTCTCTTGCATCCCTTTATCTCCATTTCATCCTTCCTTATCTTGTCATCACCCTCACCTCTTCTCATTCATCCTACCGCCCCTTTCTCATATCACACACTTCCACTCCTTCCTATACCTCTTCCCTCTGCAATCTTCTCTTACCATTTCTCTTTCTTCTTCCCATGCTATCCATTCCTGCAACTATTTGCATTCACCTCTTCTAATGTCTTCATACTTCTCTGTATAATAATATGCTACTATCCCTGCAGCATAACCCATCTCATTCATTATAGTTACATCTTATGCAAAAGGTTTAATGAAGCACGATTCCACTTTACCATCCATGTTTTGACATTGTAAACTGCTTCTTGAACTTAGTGTTAACACATACTCTTGCATATGTTAACATTTATATGTTTTTAGCATATCCTTGTATCTGTAAAATATGCTTTGTTCACTTCTTATGTGATCCTATTCACCAGGGCCATGCCAGCAATGGTCCATTAAATCAGTGCACTACCCTGGTAAAAAAAATATAAAACAATAAATACGTCTGTGGAGATTAATCTGAATGTCTCTTCATGTTCCCTGAGAGGTTCAAGCTCTTGAATCTTTTCTCTTTTAATTTTACCATAAAAGAGACAGAGGAGCTCTCTGATCATGTAGCCCAGGCAGGTATGACTCTGACCTTGAGTAGCATCTTACCCTCACCAAGAATGATGCCACAGTATAAAGACAAAATGATCAATTTTAACAATTGGCTAAAGTTTTGGTGTCATTCAAAGGGGATCCAGTGTCTGTCAGCCTGGGATGACATACTCGACAAGCCACGTTGCTTCGCTAGGGACGGCTTGCACCTGTCACCCCTGGGCTTTCGGATACTGGCAAAGGCTCCTGCCACCCCCATAGCGCCTTTTTTAGGCAAGGTTCAAAAGACAAACCCACCTCCATAGACAACACAAGGAAAAAGAAACTAAGGGTAATGCTACTCAACGCCAGAAGTCTAAACTTCAAAATGCAAGCACTCGAAGCTCTCCTCAGTATGGAGAATATCGATGTCTATGCAGTAACAGAGACCTGGTTCAAGACTCCCGAGAGCACTCCAGCACTACCAGGCTATACCTCACACCATGCTTTTTGGCCCCAAAACTTGGACCAAACCACAAAGGGAGGAGGAGTATCCATATTCATCAAAGATACCCACACCTCCAGGTTAGTGGCACTGCACAAAGCATCAGAGTCCATCCATATGCAATTAACAGTGGGCAAAACTGCCTTTCAGTTTGTAGCCTGCTACAGACCACCCTCCCAAACTCAGGAACCTCACTCGGCCTTCCTGAGAACACTGGAGAATATGAAGGTCTCTCCCAACACCATTATATTGGGTGACTTCAACTACCCAAACATAGACTGGGAGCATTACTCAAGCTACTACATGATAGAGCAAAATCTCTAAAAGGGAAGGCATCTCTGATCAGTACTAGTAAAAAACTACGGTCCCTCATAAAATCATCCAAGGCCAGCTTTGAGAGAAAAATTGCACAGGGCACTAAAGATAATTACAAGGCCTTCTTTAGTTATGTTAGGAACCTGGGTGGCAACTCCCAGATATGTTCGGAGTTAGTCCAAAATGACAAAAAATACACTGAACCCACAGACATTGCCAACATCCTGGCAGACTGGTTCAGTGCAAACTCCCCCCCCCCCAAAAGAGCAAATATCTATCCCAGCAGAGAGTTGTCTCCCTGACATCTCAGATGCTCAGGTGAGAGCTGCCCTCTCCAAAAGGGTCTCACAGAGACGGATAACTGGTACCAAAGGCATGGCCTAAAGCTAAACGCCAAAAAGTGTACAGTCATCCCCTTTGGGAAAAACAAAGTGCCCATAAATTACCACATAGGCAGTAATCCATTAAGTATGGAGGAAGTGATAAGGGACCCAAGTTGATAGTAATCTCTCCTTTGACAACCATGTTGCCAAAGTGGTTAAAAAGACCTTCTATATAGCCCACCTTATCAGGAAAGGATTCACATCTAGATCAAGGGAGGTCATTGCGCCCCTTTACTCATCACTCATCCGGCACATAACTGAATACAATGCCCCATTTGGGATGTACCTTACCCGACACCTGCAGCAACTGGAAAGACCCCAAAAATACCTCACCAAGAGGATCAAGGGTCTCAAACCGATGACCTACGCTGCTCGGTTAAAGAAATTCCAGCTCTCTGTGCCTGACGTATAAAGCTATGTCCAACCCAGAATTAATGGACATGCTCCACCTCAAAAAATCCAAATCCCTTAGAGCTACACGCTCGAGGGACTTGAACCTCAACACAGAAATTAATAAGACATGCTGGAGAGACAGATTTATAACCCAGAGGCTCCCAGCTCTCTGGAATAGACTCCCAGTCCATGTCAGGCACAGCCCCTCACTGACTCTCTTCAAGAGGAATCTTGACGAGTGGATGGGAGATCATAGGTTTACCCTGGGGATCACTTCTGTGTCACTACTAGACAGAGGCACAGTAAACTATCCTAAAAAGGGCACAGTAAACTCATTTAAAAGGGTGGTGAAAGCCAAACACACTCTGGCTAGGCTTGTAAATGCCCTAGGGCAGATAGCCTAGTATCAACCTATGAACCTATGAGTGGTCCAAGGAACCAGCTTTGACCACACAGCAGAATGACCCACTTGCGGAAGAGGCAAGCTACTAGAATGCTGTGGTGGCAAAGGCTTTTTAAATTTTTTTTCTTCTTCTGGCTAGAAGAAGGTACAACCAAGGAAAAGCCAAAAAATGGTGCCAGATTCCCAAGAAAACCTAGCAGTAACAGTTTGTAAAACAAGATTTAAAAAGTAAGTTTTTTTCACAGGTGGGAAAAACAGTAAAGAGCTCTTAAAATTAGTTCTTCTGTGGAGAAATTGATAATTTAATTTTAGGGACTGAAGGAATGTTTAAACAACTTTCTACAAGAAAAGTAAAAAAGACAAGTTCCTTTTTGAGACAAGGAAGAAGAGGAACTACAAATTCTAGAGGGTGTGCATGTAAAAGCGAAACTGACTTCAGAAACCACTAAAATTTTCTCATGTGGAGTTTGGCCAGAGGAAGCACAAGAATGGTGGATACCATGAAACCCAGAGATCTCAAACTCCCTGGTTGTAATGGAACCAGAGGAAGAAAAGTTTGAAAGAAGCACATGAGAGCCAAGGCCTTTGGAGGAGGCATGGATGCCAGCAGAGGCACTGCCTAAATCCTGCAACCCAGAAAGACATGATCCTGAGAAGGAGTCAGAGAAGACTTTTTGAAATTTATTGTAAACCCCAGGCTCTGAAGAAGGGAGATGGCAAAGTGAAATTTTTGCAAAAGAATCTCTGGAGAGAATGCCTGAATCAGCAGATCATCCAAGTAAGGAAATATCTGGATCCCCTGAAGGCTGCAAAAAGCATCACAGGAGAGAGGCATTTGGTGAATACCCTTGTGGCAGTAGAAAGGCCAAAGGGCAAAGCAGAGAACTGAACATGCCAGGAAGCAACAGAGAAATCCAAAAACTTCCTGCAAATGAGATGAATCAGAATACGGAGATAAGCATCCTTGAGATCCAGAAACACCATATAGGCCTAAGGTAGAAAAAGAGGGAAAAAAAAAAAAAAAAAAAAAGAGTCCAAAGGGGCAACATTTGAAAGGAGGGCACCTTCAGAAAACTATTTAGATGGCAGAGGTCTAGAACTGGTGAAGTATCCTCTTTTCTGGCCACTAGAAACATTCTGGAGTAACCAACCCTCTCCCCCTTTGGGACACAGGTATGTCGTGAACAGTACCCTGAGTCAAAATGTCTAAGACTCTCAGGGAAAAAGAAAGTTGTTCCTGAGGAGGTTGAGGGATGCCCATAAAGGGGGGATGGGATTTCCACACCATGAAATACCCTTAGAGAATAATGGATAGAGACCAAGAATCTTGAGTAATCTGTAGCCAAATAGGAAGACAAAAAGGAATGAGGCTGGGAAGAGACGGATAGTCACACGGCACCTGATTTATCAGGAAAGAAGACTTCTGAGTCCCTGAAGTCTGAGTAGCCTTAGGAGGAGGAGCCCGCTTGCCACTCTTTTTGCCCTTAGTAGGAGGGCGAGACTGCCTGCAAACAAGCGCTGGCTTATTAGAGTAGTTTCTCTGAAATTTAGGCACAGGAGAGAGAAACATGCTTGAGTTCCTGTAAGGCTTTCCCCTTACCCTGAAGGAACTTAAAAACAAACAACAAAAAAACAGCAGCTGCTTCCCCAAACAAATATTTATTATCAAGAGGAGCATCCTTCAACATAGCCTTGATATCATCAGGTAGAGGCTGAAGGCTAAGCCATGAATACCTCATCACTGAACCAAATGCAGCAGCCCTAGAAGAGTCATCTGCTGCATCATAACTACACTTAATAGAATGACGAGCCACTTGAGAGGAAGTCCCTGACATAGAAAGAGCAGAAGATTTACACTCAGAGTCCAGGAAATCAGAAATAAGCTGATAAGCCTGAGAATGAAAAGCCAACACATACCTGGACACATGGATCTGATAATTAATAGCCCTAAAAGCCAGGGTAGCTGAAGTGTAAAACTTTCTTACCTAGCCTTTCCATGGTTCTACTGTCTTTATCAGAAGGCAGTAACTTGGGCTAAGAAAGCAATTGAGAAGGCTTGTCAGAGGCTACAGACACCACTATGAGGTCATAAGCAGTCATTTCAAAGTGTGGTAAATGACCTTGACAGAAAGGTCTTCATACAACTTTCTGGTAAAAGGGGAAAGATTACTAGTGTGGTAAAGTTACAAGTAAGCCAGTGCCACAGGAAGGGTGAGGCAAATGGGGCACTTGCTTCAAGTTTCAGTATGTGCAGACCTTAAGAAAAAAAATTAGTTTGTTTACAAGATGTCACCAAGTGATCATTTGGATCACTTAAAGACAGCTTGTAAAACAAATTCTAATCCCCTCTGATCTTTATAAAGGCAGCTTGTAAAATATATAAAAAATAAAAATAGTTTGACAGACATGACATGTCTATAAGTGATTGCATAATGACAAATTGTAAACTGCGAAACAGCTCTGCTTTTAACGGTACCAATGACTTCCTAGATTCCTAATGCAGAAATCTAAACATTTCCATTGCTGAAAGGATTTTTGCAGCCTGCTAGGCAAGCATGACATACAACCATCTGAAAGACGTACAACAATGTCCACAGATAGAATGATGTAAAGTGGTAAAGAGTGTCACAGTAGTGACACACACTGTTCACAAATATGGTAAATAACAGTGGTCCAAGAACAGCTTCCATGTGTGTGTATGTGTGGGGGGGGATTCACTTCATAATCTCGAAATACTGAAATGTGAATTTCAGTATCTCGAGACCATGAAGCCGAAAATCCATAAACCCGAAACCCCAGAAGAGCAAAATTTAAAATTGCGACTTCTACACTAAACATACACCTCCCTGCACATACACAAACACCTACCCTACATACAAGCAGGGGGGCAAGTCCCACTGCAACCCCCATGTGGGAGGCTGCACCCCCGACACCCCCCCTTACTTAAATATACTAACTCCGAGGTCGCACTACACAAACACAAAAGCACCACCACACAAGCGACGTTCCCCTCGCACACACACATCACACTAACAAAACACACAGACACACACTAAAACCCTACCCAAAACCCGTAAAACACAAACACTTACCTACATCTCCAACCACCCACTCACACACCGCAACACCAGAACCACTAATTCAAAATCTCCGAACTTCATGATTTTGAATTTCGCGCTTCTGGGGTTTTGGTATTCTGCACTTTTGCCCTTCTGATCTCGGGCTACTGAAATTCGGATTTCAGTAGTTTGAGATTCTGAAGAGAACCCATGGGGGGGGCTTCTGCAAAGGTACTTTAATTGTACTGTGAACTGCCTGTATGGTAGTTTATTTAAGTGAGTGAGTGGTTACGCAAAACCATGCTCTTCCAGTCTCCATGGCAGCACTGGGTATTTGCCGTATCAAAGGCTTCAATGAAATCAAATAATAATAACCCAGTAAAATGGCTTTTGTCCTTTCCTGCATGCTATGTAAAACCTGTTGTTCTAGTAACATTCTGAGTTTATTCAAGCAGTATTTCAAATCTGTCCCTGACTTGTGGGCCTTTGTCCAGAATTCACTAAGAGGTTGAGAGGTATGGGGCGAAGGTTGCAGAGCTCTCAGTGTTAGGTTGGTCACAATGACCACTTATAACTGCAACAGTGTTTTTTTTCCAAGAGCACAGCCATGGCAGAAATGTATCTTATGATTTAGACAGCAACTTTTAATCATTCAGGGAAGTTGACAGGTGTATACATACAGCTTTGTCCAGTGTTTTTTTTACTAATGGGTTAAATAAGCAGTGGTAATCAACTAGAAACATCTTTATTTCCACTTTTGTAAAGAAATGCATATGCAACTTTCCACAGTCTGGACATAGCTGCCTTCATGGGAGAGTAGATTATCTGAGTTACAATGTGGTTTACTTCAAGGATAAACATGTTACACTGTAATGCACTAATTATTCATTTTAAATCAGACATTCTTAGTAGGCCCACTTTATTAGGAAACTTCCCAGACTCGTCAAACTGCCTCAAAAGAGAATTAGCTCATGTTGTCAAGTTTAGTGTTATGAAGGCTTATTTAATAACTAATTACTGTTTTTGTACATCTTACATTAGGAAAAGAACATAAAATGTTACTAAATGATTAATAATTTCCAGAAGGGTTTTGGTTGCAGGTATTACCTTTTATCTTTCTGTTAGTTCTGCTATAGACTGAAAAAACATATCCAACCACAGACTTTTTTGTTCTCAATGAGTAAATTATGAAACTGCACCATCATACCTCTCAGCCTGCAGGCATTGAAACTGGAAACAAAGGTCCGTGAAAAGGTAAGCACATCCAGATAAAAATATGGACATATAATTAGCAAAAAGTCTGATTCCCAAATAGCACAAAACTCTTCCTGCTTCTAGGAGAAATGTGGGTTACTACTTAGAAACAAATTTAAAAAACAGAGCTACAAAAACAATCACATTAAAGAAACAATGTAAAATCCATACACTTCAGTGAACTGTATTGCAAAGGGTGTTAAATCACTTGTACAATACACATTTTTGTTCAAAATACATGTGGATGGTTGTGCTTGAAAAAGAGACAGTAAATTGGTAATTATGGCTACTCAATCAATATCTATTTAACTTTGGCTGGGCTGATTATCAGTCATACAGTGACTATGGCTCTTGGAATATGACTCAAAGTACAAGCTACAAAGACTTATCAGTTTTTTCCTCACTTCAGCAAGCAGTAAATAAGTAAATTATTAAAAAGGCAAGAAAGACAGCCCAATAACCTCCAAAGTAACACGGTGGATCTAAAGTCCACTGTCACATACACAGCACACTTATTTTGTTTTAGTTTGTTAACTGGGGTAGAATGGCAATCAATGGGCCTTTTTCAGACAGCCCGGGAGCACTGTCTGCTTAAATGACTTGCTCAGAGTAACATGGTAGGCAAAAGGAGACTAAGGGAATCAAAACATAAATCAGTAAAATGTTATCTAGACTACATGCACACTCACATAAGCACTCCTATGATGCACCAGTGATGGCTTTTTTCCAACTTAAAAAAAATACACAAGGTTATTCAAACAAGAAACACATTTATTAAATTATCAGGTATGTCATAGGCAATCATACTTTTAAATAAGTGAAAACAAACCATACTGATATAATTTTAGATGCAAACATTATACATCAACAATCACACTGACAAATTTAGTTGAAAGTATCTGCTTAACATACAAGGCCATGTCAAACCCTGAGCTGTTGGACATGCTCCACTTAAAGAAATCCCAATCCCTCAGAGCCACATGCTTCAGGGATCTAAACCTTATCACAATGAACAAAACATGCTGGAGGGATAGGTTCCTGACCCAGAGACTCCCCATACTCTGGAATACATGTCAAGCAGAGCACCTCATTGGCCCTCTTCAAAAGGAACCTTGATGATTGGATGGGAGATAGGAAATTCAACACGGGGATCATGTCAGTCGCCCTGCTAGACAGGGGCCCACAGAAGTAAATATTGTGGGAAAAAATTTCCAGGGAATTGTTATGGCTAGGCTTGCATAGGCCTTAGGGCCGATAGCCTAGTACCAACCTATGAACCTATGAAACATTATACATCATTTATAATCTATTCAATCAAATATTACACAGCTTATTCAAATCATACCTTCTTTTAAACCTATTCCTACTCTGCATGCATTGTTCCCACAATTCCCATTTTTTCTATGTAATAAGCTCCTCCCCTTTTCTAAAGATCCCAATTCCAGTTGTTTTATCTCTTACCATAGTCACTATTTCTAGTACAGCTGGTTGAGACTTTGATTTCCATTTTCTAGTAATTGCTTTTTTGGCAACCAACATTCCAATTCTGTATCACAGCTCAAAAAAATAATTTTCTTAAGTTACACCAATTTCCTCATCCAGTATCTCAAGCAGACTAGTCTGCAGGGAATCTAAAGTCTGCCAACCCATCACATTCCCAGAAAACATGCTCCCATTTACCTCTTTCTTTCCCATCACACCTCCAACATTTGCTGTTTACCTGAGGAAAAACTCTTTGGACTCTACTTGGGGTATAAAAATACTTATGTAAATACTTCCAAGCAAAGATCCTAAAATCTTCTAGACTTTGTTGCATATTTGGGTGACATACATATATCCCCCCCACACACACATTTTCTTCTTCGTAAATTGCTTATCCAATCTCTTTACCCAATCTTTATAACCTCCCTCCTCTGATTGATTTTTATAGGCACCGGAGATGGATTAGTCTTCACCATGAAAAAAGTCAATTAATGTGAGGGTTCAATTAACCAGAAACTACATAACTAACTCAGTCATTATGAAGCACTTGCATGCCACCCCCCAAGTGCATGTGCACACACACAATATGGCTGAAATGCAAATCAGAGTTATGGCCAACATTATCAAACAGGAACAAAAATGCCTGCAGCTACTGTTTGTCACATTACATTACACAACATGACTCACCTTGTAGAGGTGGATTTCTCCCAACAGTCACTCCAGCATAACCTGTTTTGCATCTGACATTATGATGGGCAAGCTGCTCCACAATGCACAAGTAGTTTGGTGATATTCCATAAGAAGTGGTCTACCAACAAAGAACACAAATTACAGTCTTACAAAATAGGTACAGCTTTATGCCACCACTTTTACAGTACATTCCCAATTTCCTATCAAAGACTGCATATACAACACATCTGTGTTAGACATTATTGAAACAGTAGATGTATGAGTAGATAATGAAAAGAGCCACAGGAAAGCCTAATGCCCAACCTAACATTGGGAGCTCAGCACCCTTCGCCCCATGCCACTCAACCTCTTACTGAATTCTGGACATAATGAAAAGAGCCACAGGAAAGCCTAATGCCCAACCTAACATTGGGAGCTCAGCACCCTTCGCCCCATGCCACTCAACCTCTTACTGAATTCTGGACATAATGAAAAGAGCCACAGGAAAGCCTAATGCCCAACCTAACATTGGGAGCTCAGCACCCTTCGCCCCATGCCTCTCAACCTCTTACTGAATTCTGGACATAATGAAAAGAGCCACAGGAAAGCCTAATGCCCAACCTAACATTGGGAGCTCAGCACCCTTCGCCCCATGCCTCTCAACCTCTTACTGAATTCTGGACATAATGAAAAGAGCCACAGGAAAGCCTAATGCCCAACCTAACATTGGGAGCTCAGCACCCTTTGCCCCATGCCTCTCAACCTCTTACTGAATTCTGGACATAATGAAAAGAGCCACAGGAAAGCCTAATGCCCAACCTAACATTGGGAGCTCAGCACCCTTCGCCCCATGCCTCTCAACCTCTTACTGAATTCTGGACATAATGAAAAGAGCCACAGGAAAGCCTAACGCCCAACCTAACATTGGGAGCTCAGCACCCTTGCCCATGCCTCTCAACCTCTTACTGAATTCTGGACATAATGAAAAGAGCCACAGGAAAGCCTAATGCCCAACCTAACATTGGGAGCTCAGCACCCTTCGCCCCATACCACTCAACCTCTTACTGAATTCTGGACATAATGAAAAGAGCCACAGGAAAGTCTAATGCCCAACCTAACATTGGGAGCTCAGCACCCTTTGCCCCATACCACTCAACCTCTTACTGAATTCTGGACATAATGAAAAGAGCCACAGGAAAAGCCTAATGCCCAACCTAACATTGGGAGCTCAGCACCCTTCGCCCCATGCCTCTCAACCTCTTACTGAATTCTGGACATAATGAAAAGAGCCACAGGAAAGCCTAATGCCCAACCTAACATTGGGAGCTCAGCACCCTTCGCCCCATGCCACTCAACCTCTTACTGAATTCTGGACATAATGAAAAGAGCCACAGGAAAGCCTAATGCCCAACCTAACATTGGGAGCTCAGCACCCTTTGCCCTATGCCACTCAACCTCTTACTGAATTCTGGACAGAATGAAAAGAGCCACAGGAAAGCCTAATGCCCAACCTAACATTGGGAGCTCAGCACCCTTCGCCCCATGCCTCTCAACCTCTTACTGAATTCTGGACATAATGAAGAGAGCCACAGAAAAGCCTAATGCCCAACCTAACATTGGGAGCTCAGCACCCTTCGCCCTATGCCACTCAACCTCTTACTGAATTCTGGACATAATGAAAAGAGCCACAGGAAAGCCTAATGCCCAACCTAACATTGGGAGCTCAGCACCCTTCGCCCCATGCCACTCAACCTCTTACTGAATTCTGGACATAAAGAAAAGAGCCACAGGAAAGCCTAATGCCCAACCTAACATTGGGAGCTCAGCACCCTTCGCCCCATGCCACTCAACCTCTTACTGAATTCTGGACATAATGAAAAGAGCCACAGGAAAGCCTAATGCCCAACCTAACATTGGGAGCTCAGCACCCTTCGCCCCATACCACTCAACCTCTGACTGAATTCTGGACAAAGGCCCACAAATCAGGGATAGATTTGAAATACTGCTTGAATAAACTCAGAATGTTACTAGAACAACAGGTTTTGCATAGCATGCATTTTCTGAAGGAAAGGAAGTATGAAACTGAAATGTCATTATTCAGTGACTTTAATCCTCAATGATTTGCCAGAAAACCAAAATTTACGAGAAGCAGGCCAAAAAAATAAACAAAAAGCAGGACATTTTGTGAAATACTAGACAGCTGAGATGTATGCTTGGTATGGAGAACATCCGCCCCTCAAAGACATCAGGACATCCACTCAACATTTTAGAGCTTGTGTGTCCAAGAAGACAATTTGTTCAAAGAGTTGATGAGCAATGCCCCAGGATTCCTACCAGAGTAAGACCTCTAATCCAATACTTAAAAGAGGGAAGTGAGAAAAATAGGACTCCTTAATTCTATTCAGACCTTAGCAGGCCTGAGACCCTGTACGGGAAGAGAGGTGGTAGCTTAGGGAAAAGGTACCCGACCCTCGATACCCACACTCAGAGGAGATGGTGGTAGGAAGCAGTTCTACAACAGTGACTTGAATTCAAACAGGTATTGCTATTGTAACTTCTTACACAAATATACTACATTCATCACTTAGACTACTGCTGCAGTAAGCCTTAACTACTGTCATGACTTCCAAAGCTCATACAGATAGGAACTAAAGGAGGACATGGTTGCAACAAAGCCTTGCAAAATGGTTATAGTGAACAAGATGCATTTACCTTTGTTAATCAGGAAAGTCCAACTAGGGCAAAACCCTTTTTCAACAGAGGCCCAGGGAAAAAAAGCTCCACATTTAACACCAATTTTTATATTACAAAGTATATACATGAGAGAAAAAAGCTTTACAATACTTTACAGATACAACATTTAGAAATAGAGTATGTGCACAGCTTGCATAACTACAGTGTTGAACCATATAGCAATGCAACAGATAGTGAAAGACGACAACTTAACTGCTTCCTAATACATCTCAAGTACTAACCACCCCCCAAAAAAGGGCACAGTAGTGGCAGCATCTGTTGTACTGTTGGCACTTACTGCTCACTAATGTCTTAACCCTGTGATAAGGTGCCAGAGATTTGAAATTCTATTTTTATTTTATTTTTTAGACACTGCCATTCATTTTCTCTGATGCAATGGACAAAGAATTAATCTGAACTTCTCACATCTGGTTCTGTAGAAGTAATGCCTTAGCTATCTGGGAATATCTAGGAAGCATAGGAAGAGCTTGACTGAGTGAAAATTATATGATTAAGATTAGACCTTTCTTTATGCCAGTAGTAGTCCTTATGCTGGCAAATCCAAAAATATGGGTACACATCTGAAGCACTACATTACACAAGTCTAAAATCAGGAGGCAAAGTACAAAATGATAAGAACATTTCCTAGTGGAGTATTTATCTGCATACCAAACAATGACCGCTAAAGACAGAATCAAAGAAGTGGGTATGTTGAAAACTACAAGAAAGGTCTAAAAACAGCATGAGTTGACATTGGTATTTATTAAGCTAATGTCCTGATATCTATAAGGTTAGATGGCCACCATGTCTGGAGAAGAAAGAGCATAATGTTCTGAAATCAGGCCTTCAGCAGCTGAAGATCCAGTGTCAACGGCTACTGTTAAAGCGATCTAAATAAGTAACATATTTCTTTTACATTAAGTTGCAATTCTCCTCAGAGGTTCACCAGCTACAGTCTGCAGGGTTTGCATTGCTGGGCTATGCTTCCTGGCTTATAAGACAGGAGGTCTGTTTGCCTCACATTGATTCAGCTCCTACAAAAACTCTGCCATACCTTATGTGTAGCACAATTGCTAATACTGGAGAAGCACACAAACTGCACTTACATATAATTCATTATGACCCTTTGCATCTCTGGGCTGTATGGCTACCTTGATGTAATAGTTCTGTCTCCCCCACCTAGGATAATTAAGATGTGAGCTCTGTGTGTAATAAAAATCAGCAGATACTTTACAGGACTGTGTCGCATGTACACCTGCCCCACGGACAGAATTGCTAACCTTAATAATTCTGAATTATTCACCAGTTACAAGGTGGTGTAATTCCCAACACATAACAGAGAGAACAGTATGTTAATGAAGCTGACATTTCTGGATCTTTTTTAGAAATCTTCAAACACGTTACTGCATGGACCAGGAATTGTGAAATCAAGACTACATACTTGTCAAGGTCTATGGCATTCAGCCTCATTCTACTCAGTCTATGTGGAGAGACACTATAAAGACTTCTCAGAAAATGTAAAAATGACTTGTACCAGGTACTGTACAATTTTACATATAGCAAAAACTACACTAAAAAAATCTGCTACTTACAGAAATTGTTCTAGTAAACAAGCTAATGCAACTGTAACCTGCTACTGTCAGTTTGGTTGATTGGAAATATGTCAACAAACAGCTGACAGTTCATGGAATATATCATTTTATTAGCAGGTAAGTTGCTAGTCATAATAATCAGCACACACTCAAGTGTGTTCACATCCTCATTCATACGTTACAGGCGGGTGGCTTACAAAAGTTGTGGGGAAAAAGTCCATTTGCGTAAGTGCATATCTGTGTATTCATGCATGCTGGTCAGTACAAACATGTACTTTGTCTGTCAGTCGCTGTCTTGTAGGATTTTCTACAGCATAGCTGATTAAGACTGAGTGACATTAAGAGATCTACAATTTGACAAATGGGGGTTTACACTTCTGCAGGAGACAATGCCAAAATGTATGCTGATAAAGGTAAAGGATCTGAGCAACACAATTATCACCTCCAAATGGGTTCTGAAAGCAAATCTGCACATTTGTAATAAAGAAACTCCTGAGGGGTTTATTCTGATTTTAATGTTCTTCTTTCGGCTTTTCCCGGTTAGGGGTCGCCACAGCGGAACTCCGGGTAGCTAATGATTGGCAGTAGATTTTTACAGTGCTGAGGTGACAGCTCGACACCCAACCTTCAACAAAGGCACGCCCATTCACACATGTCTTTCGAACGCCACTGGACTGCGGGGAGGACATATAGACTTTAACATGGTGAATAAATCTGGAAAAGTAAGTCTGCCATTGAATTGTCTAATGTTATTCTACTAGCTATAATGCAGAGTTAAAAATCTAATCAGAAAGTCATCTGGCTCCACTGTTTTTTTCTTTTGCAGCTCTAAAGTAAATTAATGTTTAATGACAATAACCTTTTGAATAATCTAAATCCCCTGTAATTTAAACCATAGATATAAATGTAGTGTTTCTTTTGATATTTAAAAGGTAGTGTCCCAAGACTGATTTGGCATTGTAATTATTTTAGTTTACTTCTCTGTCATTCATAATGAAGACTGTTTACCATACTCACAGAGGTCATAAGTGACATCCTGTACCTTTGAAAACTTACTCATCACAATCACATTTAATATGGTTAGGCATTTGATATTCCACAGTGCTCCTTCAGAACTGAATGAATATATTTTCTGTAAATTAAAGTAATGTAAAAAGTTGTACTTCTTATGGAAAGGAGTAGAAGATTAAAGCAACTATCATGTGCTCAGCTACTATAAGTCTGTTGCTTATATGCAAGAAATGTGGGTTGAATCGAATGAAAAGCCTATGTGACCTGAAACTGTAGTGATTCTCTGAAATGGACTGAGAACCCAGGCTGTATTCCTCACATCTCATTCTCTCTCCCACTCATACCCTTCAAAAGATCAATTACAAACAGAAACAAAGTGACCAACATAAATTTTATAACATTAAGCACTTCAAGACTGCCAACTTTTCATAAGGAGTGTGGCCAATCTGCTAAGGTGCTACAATGGTACTTTAGAGAAAGTTCAGTTGTGTACACTTACCATAAATGTAGATGTTCAAGTGTATTCACTGTTGCAGTCATTACATTTGGGTAATCTGCTGGCAGGTTGCCGGCCTGAATATCAAAGTCTTGGGTCCTGCGTCAATTGCGGTCTCCTCTTCCATGTCGTCAGGGGTATAAAACATGCAGCCGACACCATTTTATTCTGTTTTTCTTGCCCCAGATGCCAGGTGCCCCCCAAATGGGGAGCGCATATATATATATATATATATATATATATATATATATATATATATATATATATATATATAAACAGCAATATATATGTAAATACACTTTTAGCAACATAAACTTTACCTTCATCTAAAAGCAAATACACCACAAAGGCTTTAGAATATAGTGAAGGAAACAGAAGTTCTAGAAAAAAGGGGGATGGTGGGTGGGTAACCTGGACTGCAACAGTGTATACACTCGAACATCTACATTTATGGTAAGTGTACACAACTGTACTATGCTCTTCGTGTTTCACTGTTGCAGTCATTATATTTGGGTAGAATCCCCAAAGCTATGGATGGGAGGATGTAACTAAATAGCATTAGCAGCAGCTATAAGGCCCTGCAGAACTGCAGTGGCAAAGCCTGCCCTGGACTTAGAGAAGAGAGGCAAATGATAATGCTTTGTAAAAGTATGAACAGAGCTCCAAGTAGCAGTTTCTAGAATGTCTTTGGTTGGAACTCCTCTGAGAAAGGCTCCTGAGGTAGAGGCAGCCCTGTGACCTGATTCCCTTGGGCACCGGTTTACTATGATGCAAGTAGCAGAAACGAATGCAGTGGCTTATCCACTTAGAAATAGTCTGCTTTGATATAGCCTTCCCCTCTGATCCTGAAGCAAATGCCACCAGTAGTTGCTCAGACTTTCTTAGAGATTTGGTCCCGTTTAAGTAGAATCTTAGTTGTCTGTGTACGTCCAATGAATACAGAATCTGCTCCCCCTTGTTCTGCAGATTTGGGTAAAATGTTGGCAGGTGAATAGTTTGGTTAAGAGCCACACTGGATACCACCTTAGGCATAAAGGAAGGATTGGTCCTGAGGGTCACCCTGTCCCGTTAAAATGTAATAAAAGGCTCCACAGCCATGAGGGCCTGTAGTTCTGAAACCCTTCTAGCTGAAGTGATGGCCAAAAAAAAAGCTGTTTTCCAAAATAAAAACTTTATATCCGCAGTAGCTGCTGGTACAAAAGGAGGCAGGGTGAGTTTTTCCAGCACAAAATTGAGGTCCCATGCAGGAGTTGGTGATCTTCTGTGAGGCCTTACATTTTTGGCCCCTCTAAGATACTGTTTTAGCAGAGGATGAGAAAAGATGGGAGGCTCTGTGTTGTAATGAGCCGAGATGGCAGAGGCATGGATTTTTATTGAAGAAAAAGATAGGCCCTTGTCAAGCATCTCAGACAAGTACTGTAAAATCTGATTAATATTTGGTTTTGCTGTGTCCACAGAATCTCTTCCATTTATCAGCATAAGATTTTCTAGTAGTAGGCCTTCTGACTTCCAAAATGACATCCATCACAGATTTACTGAGAGGAGTTGTTTGAATAATTACATGATCAGCCATGCTGCCAGGTTCAGAGTTTGGAGCAGTTTGCGCAGAATTTGATTGTTTTGCTGCAGTAGATGAGGTATTTGAGGCAAGTACCAAGGAGGGAGTTGAGACATATTCCTTAGAATTGGGTACCAGTGCAGGCAAGGCCAGTCCGGAGCAATAAGGATCATTTTTGGTTTTTCCTGTCTGACCTTTAGTAAGACCTTGGGGAGAAGAGGCAGAGGAGGAAAGGTGTAGACTGATAGGTTTTTCCAACTGAAGGATAGGGCATCCACTTTCCATGCTTGTCTGTGATAGGTCCTTGTGCAGAATTTGTCCAGTTGATAATTTTGGGGAGAGGTAAATAGATCTATGTCTGGGTTCCCCCATTTCTGTTTTACCATGCTGAAGACTTGTGGATCCAGTTTCCACTCGTGAGGGTCCATATGATTTATGCTTAGGTCGTCTGCCAGAGTATTTTGTTTTCCTGGCAGGAATTGAGCTTGAAGATGTACTTGGTAAGTCAAGGCTGTGTTCCACAATACCATGGCTAGTCTGCAAAGGGGGAAGGAATGTGTACCCCCTGCTTGTTTATGTACCACATAACCGTGGTGTTGTCCGTCTTTATCAGTAGTTGTCCTGGATGAAGTAAGTCCTTGAAGGCTGTCAGGGCATTCTGAACAGCTAGCACCTCTTTCTGGTTGATATGCAGATGCATTTGTTTTGGGGTCCATATGCCTGAATGCATCTCCCCTCCAGGTGGGACCCCCAAGCATAGTCTGATGCATCTATAGTTAGGGTTTGGGTGGCAGGTGGTAGAGTGAATCACCATCCCTTGTTTTGGTGACATGTCTCTGCCCACCAAAGAAACTCCTGTTGTAGACAGGGAATGAGAGGACTCATTATTTCCTGACTGTGACAATGCTGATTCCATAAACTTTTAAGATACCATTGAGGTTTCCTCATATGCAGTCTTGCATATGGAATTAGTAGAATGCAGGATGCCATGAACCCCAAAGCCTGCAGAATTTGTCTTGCAGATAATTGTGTTTTTGTTGCCATCTGTTTGAAGTATGTAGTCAGTTGCCTTTGTTGGTCTGGTGTAAGGTAAGCCATTTGGGCAGTTGTATTCAAGCTTGCACCCAGGAATGTAATTTTTTGAGAGGGTACCAATTGTGATTTATTTTTGTTTACTGTGTACCCTAGGCATGTTAGAAGCCTTTTTACAAATGCCAGATGTTGAAGAAGAATGTCCTTGTTTTCTGCTTGAATGAGACAGTCGTCCAAGTAAGGATAGATTTGTATGCTTCTTTTTTGCAAAATGCAATTACTGGTGCCAGGCACTTTGTAAAGACCCTGGGCACAGTTGATAAGACAAAGGGCAGTGCAAAGAATTGGTAATGCATAAAACCTGCCTTGAAGCAGAGGTATCTTTTGCACGATTCCCTTAATGGGATATGCAGGTATGCCTCTTTTAGGTCTAGAGTCACTAACCAAGTGTTCTTGCCCAGCATGGGCAGTAGCTGTTGTAAAGTCAGCATTTTGAATTTTGGAATGTCCAGGAACGTGTTCAAAATCGATAAGTCCAGAATTGGATGCCAGGCCTAGTCTTTTCTGGGTACCAGGAACAGTCTTGAATAAAAACCTTGTCCTTTTTCCCATTCTGGTACTGGTTGAATAGCCCCCATAACCATGAGGGACATAACTTGTTTCTGAGCCTCTGCCCATTGATTTTGTGGCAGATCTGGCCAACTGTTTGGAACTGGCAAAGTATGGAAATGAAATCTATACCCCTGGGATACTATGTTTAATATCCACTTGTCCTGGGTAATTAACTGCCAATTTTGAGCATGAAGTGCTAATTTTCCCCCCAAGGGGACTGCCAAAAGATAAGTTGCTTGGTGATGGTAGAGGGAAGTCATTGAGACTGCTTACTGTAGGGTTGTGCTTTGTTTCCTCCAGATTTGGAGGTAGAGGTGTATATATATATATATATATATATATATATATATATATATATATATATATTCATGCTAATGCAAAACCTGCTATTCTATTACCTTTCTAAGTTTGTAAGAGCAATATTTAAAAATTGTCTCTATTTCTGGGCTTTATCCCACTTTTATTTATGACTTTATTCAGATTTCTTGCTCTAAGAGGTTGAGCAGTATTTGTGGATTTGTAATGACAGAAGTTTGAGTAGACTTTTATGATGGAAAAGTTATGAACTGGGCAGGTTTGTCATTACTGGTGGTTCATACATTTTGTTTCATTGCTTACGGGAAAGATTAAAAAAAAAAAAAAAAAAAAAAAAGTTATGTCTTACCATAACGTTCCATTTGTGTTGTTCATCTTCTTTCATTCATCACTGATGGGTTCGGGTCCGAGCCCTCGGAACTGAGTCGGCCTTTTTACCAAGCTTGCGCCAGCCAAAAAAACTCTCAGGCTAAGTCTCTGTCCTGAATGCCCTGATCCCTGTTACCTCAGATCAAGTTTGCTAGAGAAAGAGAAGTAAAGCAGAGGCCACTTCTGTGCAAATACCCTAGAGACACCACTTAGACACAAAGAATCCCCCAGAAGCCTTTGGAGGGGAAGGAGGATGGGAAGTGATAAATGAAAGATTAACAACACAAATAGAATTTTATGGTAAGACATAACTTCTTTATCTGATGTTGTTCATCTTCTTTCCATTCATCACTGATGGGACAGAATCCCAAGCTACCTTGAGGTCCATGGGTGGCCCTTATGGAAGAACATTCCTGTCCAATTTGTAATGATGGATAAAGGTAAGAGGCTTAGCCCAAGTAGCTGCTGCACAGATGTCATGTGAGATGAAGAACATAGTACAGTTTTGTACCTACCATAAATGTAGATGTTCGAAGATCCACATTGCTGCAGTCCAATTTACCCTCCCTCCTTCCCCTCTGTAGTTTGGGGTGGTTGTGTGGTTTGTGTTGTAAATATTGTTTCTACATGGGTGGTTGGGTGTTTTTCCATTTTTGGCTATGGCCTTTCTTTTTAAGGCCTTCTGACATCTGGGGCAAGAAAGACTGAGGATATGGCGTCGGTCATGCGCTTTAGTACCACGGCGTACTGACGTCAGATCTGAGCGACCATGACCAACGCCAGCCTAACACTTTGGTATTCGGGCCGACCGAGGACAGCGGACTACCCACAGGTTATGACTGCAGCAATGTGAGATGAAGAACATCTCCCTTACCAGCCTCAGTAAGAAGCTGAGATCCCTCCTAAAATCCTCCAAAGCTAGTTACGAAAATAAAACTGCCAAAGATTCCAAAGACAACCACAAGGCATTCTATAGCTATGTCAAGAATCTAAATGGCAATACTTAGATCTGCTCTGAGCTGCAACAGAATGGTATTAAATATACTGATCCCAAGGATGTTGCCAATATCCTGGCAGATCGATTCAGAGCAAACTTTACCCCCAAAAAGGGCTCATCTCAATACCAAAAGATTGTCAAATTCCGGTAATAACGGCCACACAGGTAAAAAAAACACACTCTCCAAAGCTAAGTATACAGCATCCATGGAACCAGATGACATCTCAGGCTGTGTACTACATGAACTACAAAATTAACTGGCACCTCAACCTATGTGTCATGTTTAATCATAGCCTCACCTCAGGCTTCATGCCCACTGAGTGGCGCACAGCTACATTTATCACACTCCACAAGGGGGGATCCACCTTGGATCCTGGGAACTACCACCCCATCAGTCTGACGAGCCTGATATGCAAGGCCATGGAATGTATTATCATGGAACTTATAAACAAAGACATTGGCAACCTTCAAACACTGGACCCCAAGCAATTTGGGTTCGTGAAGGGCTGATCTTGTCTCCTGAACCTGATTGACGTCTTTAAATCAGTCTCCAGAGCCGTGGACAAGGGTAAGGTGGTCCACACAGCCTATCTGGACCTCGCCAAGGCCTTTAACACCATCCCCCACTCTGGAATCATAGATAAACTTACTAAGCTGGGCATTAATCCCTACGTCACTCGATGGGTTGCCAACTGGCTTACTGACAGAATCCACACTGTAAAAGTAGCCGACTCAAAATCCAGCTCCAGCCAAGTGGAGTACCTCAGGGTTCCATCCTGGGACCCCTCTTGTTTGGCATCTACTTCTCTAAAGTACAGGCCAACGCTAAGGGACTCTGGCTAACAAAGTTCACAGATGACTGCAAACTGGGAGCTATTATTGAATCCCTAAATGATGTGGATATTCCCCAAAAGGGCCTTACAGAAACAGATGCTTGGTGCCAGAGCCATGGGCTCAAGCTCAATGCCAAGAAATGTATAGTTATCCCCTCTGGGAAAAAACATGTACCTGTAAATTACCACATAGGTGGCAGTACACTAAAGACCGAAAGTGTGATGAGACTTAGGGACACAGGTGGACAGTGGTCTCACCTTCGATAACCACATCGCTACAATAGTCAGGAAATCCTTCTATTTGGCACACCTCATCACAAAGGGCCTTTCATCCAGAAAAAAGTAGGTCATTGTCCTACTGTATTCATCCCTCATTAGACCCATTATAGAATACAACTCCCCGTTTGGTATGCACCTCTCAAGACATCTGCAACAACTGGAAAGGCCGCAGAAATACCTCACTAAAAGAATCACAGGCCTAAAGCAGGTGCCCTATGCTGACCGCCTAAAACACTCCACCTATACTCTGTTGCATATCATCTACTCAGAGGCAATCTCTGCTTAACATACAAGGCCATGTCAAACCCAGAGCTGTTGGACATGCTACACTTAAAGAAATCCCTATCCCTCAGACACATGCTCCAGGGATCTAAACCTTGTCATCACAATGTCTCAATGAACAAAAACATGCTGGAGGGATAGGTTCCTGACCCAGAGACTCCCCAGACTCTGGAATAGACTGACCATACATGTCAAGCAGAGCGCCTTTTTGGCCCTCTTCAAAAGGAACCTTGATGATTGGATGGGAGATAAGAAATTCACCCGGGGATCACGTCAGTCGCCCTGCTAGACAGGGGTCCAGGGAAGTAAATACTGTGGGAAGAAATAGCCAGGGAATTGTTCTGGCTAGGCTTGTATAGGCCCTAGGGCCAATAGCCTAGTACCAACCTATGAACCACATAAGGCCTCTTTATGCACAAAGCCTGCAGCTCCAAGACTCTTCTGGGAGACGTGATGGCTACCAAGAACAAGGATTTCCAAGAGAAAAACTTTAGGTCACACTTCACCGCAGGTTCAAAAGGTTTTTGAGTCAAAGATTGAAGGACTAGAGTGAGGTTCCATGGGCTGTCTGACAGGAGGCCTGATATGAGAGGTCCCTTTGAGGAAGGGTTTGCATAAGCGTAAAGAAATAAGAGGAGTGCCATCTATACCATTGTGGAAATTGCCACTAGATGTACTTATACTGTAGAGGCAAAGGCTCTGTTATCAAAAAACATAGCCAAACATTAAAGCACTGCAGTTACTGGAGCCAAATATGGGTCTAGTATGTTATCCTTGGACCAGACAGAGAACCTTTTCCATTTATCTTGATATAGTCTTCTGGTGGATGGTTTATGAGAGGCCAGAATGATGTTTCGAACAGGCGAGGAGAGATTAGCTTGCCTGGCGACTAGTGGAAGTGAAGAAACCAAGCTGTCAGCTTGAGACTGGACAGATTTGGGTGACTCAACCCTTGGGGGTGAGTAATCAGATCTGGTAGAGGGTCCAGAATCCATGGCAGGTATACTAGGTGAGGCTTAAGGAAGGGGAATCAAACTTGTTGAGGCCAGAATGGGGCTAGGAGGATCACCTTGCATCTCAACTGAAGAGATTCTTTAGAAATTGAGGAATTAGGGGGATGGCGGGGATAAGCATAAAGAAGTCCCGTGAGCCAATCGTGCATTACAGCATCCCTCAGTAACTCCCCCTCCAGAGGAAGTAGGGCGAAATAGCTGCTGCACTTGTTCGACAGGGAGGTGAAAAGATCGCAGCAAGGCTGGCCCCAGTGGCTGAAGATTTCTGTTGAGACACCACTCGTGAGGCATGAAGATGCATCTGCTCAGTTTGTCCACAATCATGTTGGAGCTCCCCAGGATATGCTTTGCTATCAGAAAGCAATTGGAAGCTATCACCCACTGCCAAATTCTCATGGCTTCTTGACATGGGGCTAGGACTTGGTTCCTCCTTGCTTGTTGATATACCAGACTACTGACATATTGTCTGACTGAATTGCAATTGTCCCAGAAGGGAGAGCTAAATGAAAGGCCTGCAACACTAACAGCACAGCTCTAAGTTCCAGAACATTGATATGCAGGTGGGCCTCTAAGGTGGACCATGTGCCTTAGACAGTCTTTCCCTGGAAATGCCCCCCTACCCGATCAGAGAAGCATCCATGGTCACAATGGCTGTGGGCTGAGGGGATTGAAATGGGCGACTCCAAAGTTCTGCTTCTGGCCTCATCCACCAAAGGAGGTCTTGTTTGCAGGAGTTGGTTATACGAATCTGGTAACCGAGGGGGTGGTAGTTTGGGAACCACTGACAAAGAAGGAGCCATTTAAGGGTCCACATACGCAGCTTTGCTAGAGGTACTATTGGGATTGAAGCTGCCATAGATCCTAGGGCCTGGAGAACTTCCCTTGCTGAGATTCTTGTTTGAGAAAGTACCATCCAGAGTTGAAGCCTCAAATCGATGGAGTCCGTGAATTGGGAGTGATACCAGACAGGACTGAGTATTGAACACTGCTCCATTGAACGCTATTTGTTGTGTAGGGGTAAGGTTTGATTTCTCCCAATGCATCATTATTCCCAACAATTTTGCCAGAGAGAGAGAAAGAATAAAGCAGTGCTGTTAGCAGAAGATGATCGGTGGGGACGGTAAGGAGCCAGTCATCCAGATATGGAAACACATGGAATCATTTTCATCTCAAGTGAGCTGTTACGACTGCCATGCATTTTGTGAACAATTGGGGGCTTTATTGAGACCGAACGGCAGGGGACGGAACTGATAATGACAGTCTCCCATCCGGAAGTGAAGCAGACTCCTGGAGCATTTGTCCATCTTGATGTAGTAATACGCATCCCGGAGATCCGTAGAGCACATCCAATCACCTTCCCTTAGAAAGGGGAGAATGGATTGGACCATGACCATCTGGAATTTGGTTTGGGTGACAGACTTGTTTAAGCTGCTGAGATCCAAACTGGGTCTCCAGGCCCCTGTCTTTTTTGGCACCAAAAAGAATCTAGAGTAAAATCCAGATCCACGCTGGTCTGGTGGGACTTGGTTGGATGGCTTTTTTGAGACAGCTTTATAATCTCTGAAACTGCTTCTTCCCTTTGACTGGGTGGAACGTCGGGAAGTTTTCCTGGAAAATTTAGCTGACAAGAAAGGGGAATGGTGTAACCTCTGGTGATGATACTCTGCACCCAACAATCACTGGTGATACATTGCCAGGCAGCTTGGTGCACTGAGAAATTACCCCTGACTGCTTCCAGAGGTAAGCAATCGGGCTGCTCCTCAGAAGCGCTGATAAGGCTGTCCCTGGAGCCTTGGTTACAAGGACCCCCCTCTGCCTCTATAGGGCCATCTTCCGGAACGGTTACCCCGTCTGCCTCTGGAGGTATCATCACCATGTGCGGCATGGAAAGGACCCCGAGATTGACCATTATGGACAACCAAAAAGCTGGACTTAGATTTCATCAATTCTATTTTTTTATGCTGTGTGTGTATATTATGTAAGAAAGACAAGGACAGTGCAAAGATGTATTTGACAGACATAGGTACTTTCAGTTTCAATTTCTTTCCAAGGAGTCTTCGTAAATTCTACCTCCAAGTTTAAACCGGGTAGAAAAATTAAAGCACCAATAAGCTTTAACAGTTGTTTTTGATGGTCACAGGTATTTTTCAGTTTCTCTCTTAGAGAACCTTAGTTAATGCCACCTTTGGGTTAAAGCTGCATAAAATTACAGTGTTCAGTGGTAGCACATCATTGCACATTTACAGTCGATCTCATAGCCAGACTAGACCAAACTAAAGGCCTACATAGTTTTAGAGCTTGAACCACATTCTTTTATCTATATTTACTATTTTACTCCAAATCAATACCTTTACTAGAAGCCAAAACTCTTATCTTCTCTTACTCTCCCCACAATACCTACCTTATTATTAGCCTACAATATGGATTGCACGTGGTTAACTTGATGTTAAAATCTTAATAAATCAGTGTTTACCATTTTCTTGAACTAAAACTTTAACATAGGAAAGTGCAAGTAAATTTATAACAGTAGATGTTCTAATAAGGTCACTGCTGCAGTAACAAGCTGTTAGTTTATATCCTGTACAAGACATGACCACCAGCCAGCTTACAAAGTTTTAAGGCTTTTCACAGTATGCAAGTCAAGACAAAGTCAAAGAAAACTTTGTCATTCAGAACTACACCAGCAGTGTAGCTGAACGAAATTACAATGCTTCATTCTCAATGCAGGAAACATTTGCACATATAGACAGAGAAAAATTAATAAAATATCACAGAAGAATTTTAATAAGTAGCAATTTGTAAGTAAGTAGGGCAGCAGTGATCCACACCTATCCCAGAACAGGAGACAAACAAGACAAGGAACAATATAAAGGTAATATTGTCAAAGTAAAATTGAAACAACAGCAGCATATCTATGAACAGACAATTATTTTACGGTTTGTATATTGCACTTTACAGTCCTTCAGTGTGTAGGTGTACTACCTTAGTATTGCACTTAGTTATTGCACATTCATAAAAATAAGCCCCTTGACAGGCTAGTTATGTAACAGACATCATGGTTCATTTTTCCCCCCAGAGTTCAACAGTCTAATGAAGAGCAGAAAGAAAATGTTTTTTAATCTGGTGGTTTTACAATACAGGCTTCGGTATCTCCCGCCTGAGGACAGACAAGTGTACAGACCATTGGCAGGATGCGTTGGATTGCTGGAAATCTTTTTGGCCCTGTTGATGCACTGGGATTTGTGTAGAACCTCCAGAGGTGTAAGGAAGGTGCCAATGATTCTTTCTACTGACCTTACAACTCTCTTGAGAGCCTTCCAATCCTGACTGTTACAGCTTCTATACCAGACTGCAATGCTGTTGGTCAGGACACTTTCAATGGTGCCCTTATAAAAGGTCTGAAGTATGGTGCTTAAGTTTCCTTAGAAAGTGCAAGCTTTGCTAAGCTTTTTTGACTGTGCTGGATACACTGACTGACCAGGATAAGTTCTCTGTGATATGAACACCCAAGAACTTTGTACTCTTGACCCTTTCCACAGTCATCGCTTTCATCACTGGAGGTTTGTATGGTACTTGAGATCTTCTGAAATCAAATCTTGCTGACATTCAGTGCTAGATTGTTGCTGTCACACAAGACCAGTAGTTGATCAATCTCTTTTCTGTAGGCCTCCTCCTCTCAGTCTTTGACCAGGTCTATAACACTGGTGTCATCCGCGAATTTGATGATGCTGTTCGTCTTATGTGTGGCCATGCAGTCATGTGTCAGCAGAGTGAAAAGTAGAGGGCTTAAGATTCTTTCACCCTCACGTTTTAGGTACTGGAAAGAATACAGACATATTAAAAAAGTTTGTATTAAAGTAAATTTTGAAACCACTTTACGCATAAAAGAAGGATTTGTTTTCAAACCTTGCCTTGTAGAAAATAAGGTAGGGTTAAATCACTATAAAACCTTGCAACTCTTACTTTTTTTTCATAAGTCAGGGCAATGAGTAAGTTTTCCAAGTCAAGTGTAGATCATTGTGTGTATTGTACCTAGTCAGCCACTGTAGCTAGATAGCACGTGTATACAAGTTATTGAGCATGTGCAAGATCAGTGCCATTTTGTCAGTCAAAGTGAATGCAGTTATGAATTGAGATGTACATGCGAGTGTGTTTGAAGTAATGAGTCAGTCATTTAGCTTAAATATATCTTCTAGTTACACCTCCTGATGTGTTTATGTACAACTAACAACTTGAACCCATCACAGTACCTCAGTGTCTCATTTGATTACGAGACATGTTCATAGGTTGGTACTAGGCTATCGGCCCTAGGGCCTGTACAAGCCTAGCCATAACAATTCTCTGGCTATTTCTCCGCACAATATTTACTTCCCTGGACCCCTGTCTAGCAGGGCAACTGACATGATCCCCGAGGTAAATTTCCTATCGCCCATCCACTTGTCAAGTTTTCTTTTGAAGAGGGCCAAGGAGAAGCTCTGCTTGACATGTATGGGCAAGTCAATTCCAGAGTATGGGGAGTCTCTTGGTCAGAAACCTATCCCTCCAGCATGTTTTGTTCATTGTGATGACAAGGTTTAGGTCCCTGGAGCGTGTGACTCTGATCGATTGGGATTTCTTTAAGTGTATCATGTCCAACAACTCTGGGTTTGACATAGCCTCGTATGTTAAGCCTCTGATTTCGCCTCTGAGTAGACGATATGCGACAGAGTATAGCTGGAGGTTTTTTTAGTCGGTCAGCATAGGGCATCTGCTTTAGGCCTGCAATTCTTTTAGTGGGGTATTTCTGCGGCCTTTCCAGTTGTTGCAGATGTCTTGTGAGGTACATACCAAATGGGGTGTTGTACTCTATGATGGGTCTAATGAGGGTGAGTACAGTGGGACAATGACCTCCTTTTTTCTGGATGAAAAGCTCTTAGTGATGAGGTGTGCCACATAGAAAGATTTCCTGACTGTTTTGGCAATGTGGTTATCGAAGATGAGACCACAGTCCACCTGTGTTTCCAAGTCTCTTATCACACTTTCGGTGTTTAGTGTACTGCCTCCTATGTGGTAATTCATGGGTACGTGTTTTTTTTTTCCCCAAAGGGGATAACTATACACTTCTTCGCATTGAGCTTCAGCCCATGGCTCTGGCACCAAGCATCTGTTTCTGTAAGGCCCTTTTGTAGAATATCCACATCATTTGGGGATTCAATAATGGCTCCCAGTTTGCAGTCATCTGCGAACTTTGTTAGCCAGAGTCCCTTAGTGTTGGCCTGTACTTCAGAGTAGATCTGAGAATTGCCATTTAGATTCTTGACATAGCTATAGAATGCCCTGTGGTTGTCTTTGGAATCCTTGGCAATTTTATTTTCATAACTAACTTTGGAGGATTTTATGAGGGATCTCAGCTACTTACTGAGGCTGGTAAGGGAGTTTTTTGCATCCTGGGATTTTCCTCTTTTCTGCAAAAGTTTCTTCCTTCTGCTGTATAGTTTGTTTATGACAGGGGATCACCAGATTGGCTTCATTTTTTTTGGAGGACAGTGTCTTGGTTCTATTTGGGATGGCACGATTCATGCACAAGTGGATTTGCATGTACAGTGCTTTATTGTAGGTTTCGGCAGTCGAATTTTCAGTTCCCATCTGCATGGACGTCATGAAGTTTGTCACATCTGACTTGAGTAGCATGAAGTTGGCCTTGGAGAAGTTTTTTTTTTACAGATGATTCCTTACTGAGAGGTGGGGGTAGGATATGGATGTCAAAGGTAATTAGCTTATGGTCAGACCTTACCAATGAGAGGGTTACCACTGGTGTGGAGCATCGATTTCCCATGTTGGTAATGACCACGTCCAGGATATTTTTAATATTTTCCAGTATGTTTAGAAAGGTGTAGTGAGAATCTTGGGGCATGGTGAGGGATCTGTAGCAAGCTACAATTTGGACTGCAGTCTTACCTAGTGTTAGTTGCACTTGGAGAATTTCGGATGCATTGCGTTGGGCAACTAGCCTGGAGGTGTGAATATGGACACTCCCCCACCTTTAGTGTTTCGGTCCTGGTTTAGTGGCCAAAAAGTGTGGTAAGAGTTGTAGCCTGGTATTGCAGGGGTGCTCTCTGGAGCCATGAACCAGGTCTCAGTTACTACACAGATATCGATGTTCTCCATTTTTAGGAGTGCCTTGAGAGAGTGCATTTTGAGGTTTAGACTTCTAGCAATGAGTAGCATAACCTTCAGATTTTGCATACTTGTACCTGTTACAGTGGTGGTTTTGTCCTTTGAACCTTGCCTAAAAAAGGCACTATAGGGTTGGCAAAAGCCTAAGCCAATAACCTGAATCCCAGGGGCGACAGGTGCAGACCTTCTATGGCAAAGCATTGTGGTTTGTCGATCATGTCGTCCCAGGCAGACATATACTGGATTCCCTTTGAATGACACCAGAAGCTTAGCCAATTGTTGAAGTCAATCATTTTGTCCTTATACTGTAGTATCATTCTGGGCGAAGGCAGGATGCTTACTCAGGGCTAGGGTCAAACCTGCCTGGGTGACATGATCCGAGAGCTCTTCCATGTCTCTTTTCATGTAGTCCAGGGACGTACGTCTCAAGTCATTCACTTCAACATGGACAATGACAGTCGCTTTTATACTTGTTGTGGAGTGACTTGAGTGCATGCATTATGTGGCGGATCCTGGCACCAGACAGGCAGCTGACTGTAATTTTCTCCTTGTTCAGCCTGGTGAGAGGGACATCAGTGTGCCTGACTATAGAGTCACCTAGGACTAAAGTGTTGGGTACGTTGTCTTGCCTTAGTGGCTGTTGTTGGGTGGCACACTGGTGTTGTGAGCTATGTGATACTTTGGTTGCGATTGGTGTTTGTTTGCATTTCAGCTTCAGACGTCCTTGTTGTTTGGGCAGGTTAATGATAAGGGCCTCCGCATATGCGGGTTTAGTGTTGCAGTGTGTGAGAGTTGATGGTGAGGGTTTTGAAGGGCTATGTGTTGCTTGATGTGACATCAAGAACCTCAAATCAGCCTGATGAGCTGCTTCAAATGGAAGAAGTGTTACTTTTTCAAGCACAAAGTTAACATGGCAAGGCAGAGTCATTGGTTTTCTTGATAGATGGATATGTAAAACCCCTTTCAAAAAATGCTTGACTTGAACATATGTAAAAGGAGGGGATCTAAGGGCAGACAGTCAGAAATGGCTGAAGGACTACTCTTGAGAGATGTATATGAAAAGCTAGAGGACAGTAACTCACATAAATAATCTAGAACCAGAAGTACCCAAGCCTTAAAAGGGTCCTGTTTTTTTTAGCATGGCACCAACTAGAAAATCTCTTCCACTTACATACATAAGATTTTCTACTAGCAGATATTTTGGCCTCCCTTAGTACCTGCTGCATGTCCTCAGGAAAAAAAAAAGTGTCAAAAGGGTATAAAAACTATCATCTAGACTATCAAATGAAGAAATTTCAAGTTGGGTTCGATCAAACAACTCCTGTCTTGCGTGAACAAATCCAGACTGTGGTAACTGCCCTTGGCTGATTTCAAAAGAAAGGAGAACCGTTGCCACCTGGGCCAAAATGCAGTCACTGTCACGATCATTGAGGAGTCTTTCTGAATCTTTAGAAAACTATGGATATCCATGAAAAAGATGGACAGCATAGAGAAACATTGCTGTTCGTGGGACTCAAAGAATCTGTCATCTAGGCAGGCTTGCAAGGATTCCTCAGGCAGAACTTGCAAATAGATCTATATGAGGGTTCCTCACAAATGGATCCATACATGAAAAACCCCTTGATGTGGTTTCCATTTGTAAGGGCTTATCCTCGGTCTTTCTCACCTTATTTGCTACAAAACCTTACTGTGATAGTATACGAGAAGCCTGAAGAGTGAAACTTAAGCTGTGTTGCTACCTCCCAGGCTATCATGACAAGACTACAAAGGGGGTTAAGGTGCAGTACACCCTTGTTTGTTGAAACACCACATTACTCCCAGGAAACAGACAACTTAAATCAGAGGTACTAGCCCAGGAATCAAGCACCCTAACTCAGCAACCCAGATCACCATTAAGAGTGATTCTTTGCCTGCTGAGGACAAGTCTACAACCATAAGGCAGTCGATTTCAACAGGAGCTATGCCAGACTGACATACAGAGAGCCAACCATGAGCACTCCATGGAACCAGGTCTGGTCACACTAGAGTTACCTATCGGTAACAAAGACACTGAAGCTAGCCAGCCTGACACCCTAAGACTCCCAGCCAACTTTCTTCTTCTTGCAGACAGTGAAAGAAGACCCGAACAAAATGGTGATTAATGGCCAAGTTGAAAAAGGGACCTGTAAGGCAAGTATCAGAGATTAAGGAAGTTGGTAAACTCCTGACAGAGCAAAGTAAGGTTTCAGAAGGTAAAACTTTTAGTAATAGTCCCTAAAAGCACAACATATTCTACATAATGATTCAGACAAAAGTCTTTTTCTTTTTTTTTAGCAGAAAGTTCACAGAAGTATTATTTGAGTAAAAACTGTTTTCCCTCAGAAAAATAGTGGAAGGTTTTACCCAGAAAAGGACTTACCTGCACAGGCTTGCTAGCAGTCATTTCAAAAAAGTCTGGAGAGGGAACATGCTTCAGCAGGAAAGCTCTGAATCTTTTGGTGTCCTAACCTCCAATTTTATGTGCCGTCTGATCAAGCCACTCAGCAGTTAAGTCATATGTAAGGTGCCCTGAGGCTTTGAAAGTTGGCCAGTGGTCACATCCTAGGCAGGGATATGACCCGTATAGCTTAGGCTTCTTCAAAAGAATGAACATCCAAAATATTACATTTGCTTACTCTTCCATAATACATCTCACGCCCCAAGTCGAAATGCAAAGAATGCATACTATTCGACCCTCTGTTCCCAGCCTCCTAGCACTTGGTATATTCAGATAATGTTACTTAACTCACTGCTGTCTATTAGTCAAAGATACAAGCACCTAGTCAAACTGGAGACAATCTCATATGCAAACCCATCCTGTGAGCATTAGTCGCCTATACCACACTCCACATAAACTCACTGAAAATTAGCATATGATGAGGCACTAAAATCCTTGCCCAAGCCGCAGTGGACTAGCAAGTGTGAAGTCCAGCATAGACTAAATACTACAACACTGATTAGAGACAAAGTTGAGAGTCAAACAGGAAACAGCACTTCCTACAATGACCACACCAAAGTAATCTTCAAACAGAAATGTGCTAGTGACTGGTGGCTTCATAGTTTAGTGCACAGATTCTGCACTCACAATGTTGCACAAAAAGCAAGATGACAGTGACCTGCCTCTCAGGAGCTAAGATTGCCAATATAGGAGTACTGCATGGTGGTAGCCCATGTTGGGATATATCACCTGGTGCACAGAGCCCTTGAGAGACATGGAAAGTTCTACATACATGTCACAAATGTAGGAAAGACCATTTTGAGTGGAATCTATCACCAAGAATGATGCAAAGATATAGAGAAAAGATGACTAGAAAAGATGGCTAGATAAACATCTGTTGTTATTCTAGAGGAACCCGGTATGCATCAGCATGGGATGAGTTACTTTACAACCATTCTAGCTTCACTAGGGATATTTTGCAACTTTCAGTCTAAATCTTCCAAGTACTGGCAACAGCTTTTGCAGATCACATTGTTAACTTTAAGACAAGGTCAGGCTAATGAATTCCCAACCTAGTTTCTACAACAAATTAACCTTTGGACCATATTAACGTGGTGCTGCTTAATGCTAGAAGCCTAAACAACATCCATGCAAGTGCTGTAATAGAAACCTGCTCCATCATTACCTATATTTTGTGCTTGCCACTCATTCTGACTTAATGGGAACTGTGGTAGCATATCCATATTTGTTACAAACCACACTACTTCAAGACTGAAACCTAGAGACTTCCAAAGCAGAGCTTAGAGAAATTTAAATCACACTAAATAAGATCAGCTATTAGTTTATATTATGCTACAGACACTCTCTCTGCCTCCAGAAAATCATGCAACCTTCCCAAACATTCTTAATGAACTCATCACAGGTAGGAACTTTATTATCCTAGCTGATTTTAATTACTCAATAATTAACTGGAGGATCTGCGTCACCAGTGTTGGATATGCACAAAAATTCTTAGAATTCTGGTATACAAAAACTCCCTTGACCAGATTCTTAAAGAACCTTCACAGACCAGGTCAGACCACAAAATAGTAATATCCAAATTGTTCGAATCAAATCTCAATAGATAATTACTGTGAATGTACAAGTATCCTATAATTCTATGATGAAGTCTCTGTTTCAGTATAACAGTATTGTCCATGTTAATACTGCAGAGTTACATAGAAATGTTATACTCACACCTTGGCAAATGTGCTACACCAGTCCAAACCAGATTCAAGCAAATGGGGAACTTAAAAGCAAACTAGCATGATGGTCCTCAAAGCATTAATGTACTTTGTAAAAAAAGGAATAAACTCTTAAACCTATTTCGAACAAATGATCCTTATATTAAGGAGATCAAACAGCTAGATGTGCTATAATTGGCCTCTAGCTCAATGCCAAAAAGTGCAACATTGTAGAATTTGGTAAATACCCAGCAGCTCCAACTTGTGGCATACACAATGCACCGCTTAAAAATAAAAAAAGGTCGTGGGAGACTTGGGTAGATAGCTCCCTTATGCTTGACCATCACGTTGCAATGGTGGTGGAAAATCCTTTCACTTTTAAACGGTTCATAGCAGAAGGTATATCTTCTGGATCAAAAGAAGTCCTCAAAAACTTGCACTCTGCATTGATTAGACCCTTTGAAATGTATCCTAGTAAACATATCAAACAATTGGAAAGACGCCATACATTTGTACCTAGAAAATGTCAAGGACCTAAATTATCTAAACTACAAAGAAAGGCTGGAGGCCTTATCCCTAGACTCAGTTTAATAAACACTCCTTACAGTTGACCTGTATGTTGCTTATAGGGCTATACGAGATCCAGTAGTCTAAGAATTCTTATACATCAATAAATCAAACAGTCCCGTTAACACTAGGCCAGATACCTAAATCTACTCCAATAAATAAACAAGATGAAGAGGAAGGACTGATGTGTCACCACAGTACCTACCCCTTCTCTGGAACAAACTCCCTCTCCAAGTTAAACAGTATGATGCACTGTCTGCCTTTAAAAAGGAGCTGGATAACTGGATGGGTATTTATAAAATTACCCCCCCCCAGTATGACTGGCCTAGTCCTCCTTGAAAAGAGAAGCAAGGCCCAAGGGTGCATACAGGCATGGCGGAAACAGCCTCTTAGCTACTTACCTTACAAATGAGTACATATATGTGATTATATCATCACTGGCTGACAACACAAAAAGAGCAATACACAGCTGAGAGACAAAAAGTGAATTACAGTACAAATGTATGACATACAAAATGATCACACCACATTGACAACTTCTCTCCCACTACCAGTAAACCACCAAAACATGAACACCCAAACAGGCACAACATTAGATTTATCCCCTTACCTAACCCATGAACAATTGCACCTACACTACCCTCTAACAGAATCTTGCACATTTTCACAACCACCACCTTTTCTGTTAATCATTCACTTTCCTGGATACTACCACTTACCTGCACTATATAAAGTTTAAATTCAACCAAATGAGAGTCACGCAAATATGCAGTCCTACATTTGTGCTGTCGCTCATTTTTACACCTACAAAACCTTGTCAACCAAATGAATCATTTTATATCTTTCTGGACAGAAACGTACACATTCCACTGAGATTCTGTTTACAGTGTACCGATGCTTCTTACCTTCTTGTTTTGGACATATACATATTCCGTTTCTATGCTTCTACACATGAATCAGCTATTCTGCTTTACTTAAAATGAAACAAAACCTATGCTCTCTTATCAAAGCTATTTTCTTCTGGACTCCTTCCTGTTGTACTGATGAAGTCACAGTAAATGAGATAATCCGCAATAACAAATCAAGACATGATAAGGAAAGAAGGGAAAATATGATAGCATATTTATGCAAAGCTTTTGAAGTATAAGGAAGCACTGTCAGATTGTTTTAAATAATGTATTACATTCATGCAAAACCACATTTATGACATGTTTTTTATACTGATCTTTTACATTTAAAGAGGTTTGTTTTTAACTACAAATCGTTTACTTTTAGTTCAAGTAAAATGCACCTTTGTGAAGTGTTGTACCAACTGCTATTTTATCTGAGTGTAACATGGCAGAAACTGGACACATCACACAGCAAATATACAAGTTTCATGAATTAACCTTTCCAGTAAAGATAGCCACACATCACATAAAATGCTTTGGTGTTACTAATCCATCTGCAAAGTCAGAATATCCAGAAAGTTTGCAGTGTGTCATTTAATCAGAAGTTTACATATAAACTTGGCAGTCTAAACCAAACATAAAAGATAAATATTTATTATGTTAAGCTTACCAATTACTTAAGTGAGAGGAATAAACAGAAAGAGAGAAAAAAAAGAAGCAAAGGTAACTGGCCTTGGCTGCTTCTATAGTTTATCACTGGACTCCTAAAAACTGTCCTGTCCTCAGATATTCTCCAACATAACACCTTATACTTCTCATCAAAGGCTATCATTGGAAACACATTTAATATACTTATAAACTTTTATTTTAGTCTGGAATCATTACAGAGTGTGGAAAAGACAGCCTCTCATACAACAGATGCTCAACGAGAAATGTTCTAAATAGTACAGCAGAATGCTACCAAAACTTTGTCAAAACATTGTTTTTTCACAAAACGATTAAAATCAGCCAGAATAAATAAAAATAACCCTTCAGAAGTTAATATATGACATTTTGGCAATCTGTCTTTCTGTCTTGTCACACAGATACAAGGGAAAGGAAGCATTTAAACATCTATATAAAAGGCACAATCTCTGCATGCAGATGAGTAAAAAAACTTCCAACAAATGTGCACTTATAAAAGTGTGACATCAAAACCTGCACTAGAATAATTCACAGTATCAGTTATTCATAGTGGCAAAAATGCAATGCAAAGTCCATGTCATCAGCACAGAAATACCCACTTATTCTGCAAATTTCAAGTTATAATTAAAAAAATGAACAAATTAATACAAATAAATCACAACAGATTCACTGGAACATGAGTGTCAAAAAGTACAATCTCTTATTCTACTTACTATGATGACAGAATTGTGTGCATTTTGTACCTGTTATTAGACTATAACTTTTGATTACATTTTGCTTCCATGAGGCTCTATCCAACTCCAACCAAACAAGATAGACTAATCCTGTTTTTCCACATTAAATATATTCTTGTTCTCGAATACAAAATGTTCTCTTCAGATGCCACCAGTAGTAATGTGGAAACCTTTCAGCAGCTGGCTGCTAATTTATTACTTCAGAATAATACCACTTTCTTCATCCCATCTTGAGTAATGAAGATGCCACTCAAAACGGTTCACTTTTAACCCCAGTTTCAAATAAACAGATTCCTTACAAGAACTCTACCCTCCAAAACAGTTTACCTGCTCCCTGAGTGTTTTTTTTCTCCTATAACATCACTTACATATTACTTAGTGCCCATATAACTTTCAGCGCCTTTTAATTTCTTCATTGCCAATTTCATATTGTTTTAGAAAGCAATGTCTTAGCCTGCATGACCTGGAATAGACAATTTTTGTAGTCGTTAGTCACAACACACATTTTTACATCTTGAGGCTGCCTTGCTATGGTTCCTCATTAAGAACTAAAGTGAAAATGTTTTGCAGTTAATTTTTGGATAAACAATTATGTGAAGAACAAGGATTAGTTATACTGTAATACAATATAAGCAAACCACTAAGTAATCTGATTTTTGGCAATCCTTACAACTGCATATAATTTAAGGATAAACTGGAAAATAAATACTGCAAGCCCTACAATGTCTCTGAGGCGATAACAGTCAGACAAAAATAAACAGCAGAACTACTGCATTAAGCTGTGCCTCTGACACCTCAGGAAAAGCATGGGGGAGATATGGCAATTGTTTAAGGACTACAAATCCATTTACTTAGGAAAACCATGCAATTTACCTAGTCTGTTATGCAGAAACTTCAGAATGTGAAAATATTAGCAAATCCTTATTTACCATTCCTCCATAACTGAGAAAAAAAATTAAAGTATATAGCTTGTTGGGGCTGTTAAATTGATTAGTACTTAGAACACTGCCACCTTATCTAAATAAAGGAGACAAACAGTTTTTGTAGGTTCATAGGTGTATACTAGGTCAATGACCACTAGGGCCCTTATAATCCTAGTCGTGCAAACCAAATTTAACCCACAAATTTGATTTATATAGGCGGCGATTTACTGACTGCCTTTATCCATCAGAGACACAGGAGCCAGATTGGGATGAATTTCTGATTACACATCCATTTTTTGCAAGCTGCACTTAAATAGGGATAGGGAGGAACTCAGCTTCACAAGGATGGGGAGCCTGTTCTAGAGAATGGGAATTCTTTGAGAAACATCTCTCCAACATGTCGTATTTATGTTGCAAGAAAAATTTAGGTCTTTTAATCTAGTAGTTCTGATACTGTTTGTTTTCAGAATGTGCAAAAGGTTCATCAAAATAGGGTCTAAGGATGCCTTATATGCCAGGCAAAGATCACTTCTCAGATTATATGAGACCAAAGAAGAGAGAGCTTTGACGTAATCACCATGGGACATTGTGTTTTCTCCCTGCATTCTTTTTGCAAGGAACCTTTGTGGACATTCCAATTACTGCATGTGTCTGGTCAGGTACATACCGAAGGGGGCATTATACTCTATGATGGGTCTGATGAGGGCTGAGTACAGTGGTATGATGACCTTTCTGGACCTAAATGCCATGCCTTTGCTTATATGTTGCGCAACATAGATTTTTTTTTTTACTACCTTTAGCATATGTTGGTCAAAGGTTAGGTTACTATTTACATGTGTTCCCAGATCCCTTACTAGTGAATCAACTTTTAAGGTTATTTTATTGATAACATAATTAGCTGGGGTGGTACACTTCCCAAAAGATACTAATGCTGTTCTTGGTATTGAGTTTTCAGCCATAGCTTTGGCACCAAGCATGTGTCTATATTACACCATCCTGAAGGGTGCTCTCATCTTGGGAGGATTCAATGACTGCTCACTGCTTGCAATCATCTGTGAAATTCATTAGCCAAAGGCCTTTGACATCTGAGAACTAGATACCAAACAGGAGTGGAACAAGCACAGAGTCTTGAGGGACTCCATTGTTGAGCAGTATCAGTGAGTCAATTAGCTATCCAGCATGCTATAAACGGGTTTATACCTGGTTCTGAAAGTTTGCTGACAATGAATGGGGTATTATATCAAATGCTTTAGCCAGATCTAGTAGGCAGTATGCACTGTTTTTCCATCATCCAATGCCTTAGTGACCTTTTCAAAGAAGTCCAACAGATTCAGTAAGCATGATATTCCTATGATAGAGCTAGACTGGGATGGATCCAGTGTCTAGAGGTCTCCTATGTTCTTGTTGATAATTTCCATGATAATTCTTTCTATGGCTTTGCAAATAACTAATGGGTCTTTAGTTTCCAGGATATGTTGAAGGTCCTCCTTCATGAAGGGGGCGAGTGTTGCAGTCTTCCATTCACATGGCACAAAGCCCATTTTAAGACTATAGTTAAATAATGACTTCAGGGATCCTGATAAGTCACATTTTAGACTATTCAGGAGGCATCCCAGGATGTTATTGGGGCTCATTAACACCATGTTTTGGCTTTAGTGAGTGCAGCCAGTACATGCTCCCTAATTATATATGGAGAAGTTATATTTAAGGGTGTTTTTAGGGGATGGTTGGGATTGAAATGGGGTAACATTGGAACTGAATTTGTGCAATAACAGGTTCACTGTATCGCCAGGCTCGGTAAATGTGGCACCATTAACCACCAGTTTAGCATATTGCTGTGTGCGGCCCTTGAGGTTTCTGATATAACTGTAGAAGGCCTTATGGTTATCAATCACCTGGGAGGCTATCTTAACCTCAAAGTTGGCTTTGTTTGACCTAATCAGCTCTCTAAATTTCCTATTTAGTTGGATGAGAGGGTTTTCTTCTTCTTTATGGGAATTATCCTTCCAGATTTTTGCCATTTTGTTTTCCTTTTCTTGCATATCCTGCTTAATTTGGGATGTCACCAGGATGTTGTTTCTAGGGCTCATCCCGGGCTTAATTCTGGTAGGTACAGCAGTCTCTATGCAGTCATTGACATGGTTGTGCAGACTTTCTAAGAGCTAGTCAGCATAGGTTGCAGAGTTCTCTGGGTTTGGAGGGGCACTGATTTTTGACAAACCGTCACTTAATAAAAGTAATCTGCTTTGGAACGTTTCTTAACTGTTACTGGTTTTAATAGGATTATTGAGTTGATTTTGAAGGAGACAGCTTGAGAAACTAGGGTGGGCAGTATTCTCCCATATTTGTAAGAATGAGGTCCAGTATGTTGGAGCCTCTAGAGGGCATATTCGTTATTTGGTCAAGGAATATCTGTGCCTGTAGATTTAAGGCTATGTAGGATCCCCAGTCTGTAGAGGGGTTATTTAAGTTTCCCATGAGTAGGGTGTTAGGTTGAATATGGTCTCCAATAAGTCCAAGTATGCATTGTGCTTCTTGGGGCATGGATAGTTTATTTTGCTATGTCAGTAGGTCTGTCAATTTGCCATTGCCTAAAAAAACACACTATGGTTGGATAAAGGTTTAGCCAGTATTCAAAAGCCTACAGGGGACAGGTGCAAGCCATCCTTGGCAAAGCAATATGGTCCGCTAATCATGTCCTCCCAAGCTGACGAATATAGGATCCTCTTAGAATTCAACAATTGGCTGTCTTTCTGGTATCAATCATTGTTTGCCCATATTGTGGCATCATTGGTGATGGTAATATGCTGCTCAATACTAGGTTCATATCAGCCTGAGACACAGTCTGAAATCTCCATAATGTCTCTCTTCATATAATACTGGGAGGTGCATCTCAAGACACTACTTGGACTATGACACAATCATACTGGTACCTGTAATGTAACAACTTGAGTGTGTGTGTGACGTGGCGGATTCTGGGACCAAGCAACTAATAATCTTCTCCCTGTACAGCCTGGTTAGATGGGCATCAGTATATATTACAATGGAGTCCTCTATGATGAGAGTCATGGGAAGAATACTTGCTTGCCTTAGGGACTTTAATGTTTACACAACACTGAATTCTACTAAATCTGTAGGTAGTGCCACTTGACTCCCAGCTAGTTGCTCTAAGCTTGTCTGCACACAAGGTATTAGAGCTATATTGCCGCTTTACAGGGCTCAGTTTTATGGACCGTTCTGCAGGGAAAATTCGCTTTCTAGGTGTTTGCTACAGTACAGTGTACTACAAACCCACACAAATATGCCAACACTTGTAGCAGTGCAGAAAAAAACAGAAAACTAACTAATGAACCCTCTGGCCAATAAAATCACAACATGGTGAGTCCTTTTGTGCATTTCCCAACTCAGGCAGACTAGGCAAACACCTCCTGCTACAAGATAAATAAACCCAGCCCTCCTAATGTGAAAACCACAGTAGAAGAGACCCATAAGTGCAGTGTTACCACAAACCACTTAACTAGCTTGAAATCCCCTGCTGAAGGTAATTTCAGGACAGTCTTACAACAGTAACAGTGAGAGGAAGAGCAATTAAAAAAAACAGTGAAATGCACACACAAAAGCAGGGAACACTAGTAATCGCACAAATAAGTGTGATTCAGGAATCAAAAGTACTTAACGTTGTCTGAATGGTACTGGATTACAAGTAAAACACTTCTGGAATGCAATCTAGGCCTCCAAGCTTTGTTGAGCTACTGGAAAATGAGCAGAAGGCAAACTGCAGTAAAAGTTTAATCAAGAGCAATACTGGTTTGCTGAGTGGGCACTCAGTATCATGAATTTATGGAAATCAATGGGTGAGAAGAGTACATAAACGGCTTATACAACAGTCAATAGCAATGGAAAAGGGTGTGTACTTTGGAAATCAGGTTAGCATAAGGGGGTGAAGGCCAGAAACACAACCTTACGAAACAGCAGCAGCAAAAGGGTGGGAGGGTTAGGCAGAACAAGCAGGCTAGGTAGAGAGGTATCCAAGAAAATAAAGGCAACATTGGAGCTATTTCAGAAAATTTAGCTTAATGTAGTAGTGGGGAATGGAGCAAATGCACAATGCAACTTTAAGCAGGTAAAAGATAAGCAAAATATAAAAGCAATGAAGCAGAGAAAGTTCTCACACTATCAACTTTCTACTACAGTTTACACCACTGGACTATGCAGAAATGTACCACTTGCATTATTTATGGAAAAAAATGCCATAATAAATGACTAAGGATTAAAATCTGACAGTAGTACACAGTTTTGCCACAGCTGTTAATTAAACTACAAGACTATGTTCCAGCAAGGTTTGAAATACCATCAGATAGCTTTTTACAAATAATTCTACTTGTGGAAATAGAAATGCAGAATAATGCTTAAACAATCTTCCCACAACTGCTAACTAAAGTACAAGACTAAGGTACCAAAACAAGCTAAACATGCAAACAGATGGAACAGAGCAGAAACGTACAAAGTAGTGTCATCACAGAGGAAACTAAGTGCAACTCAAATACTTACACAGAACTGAAATAATTAAAATAATCTAATTCTCTATCCTTTTTTGAAACGTTAATTACTCACAGTTGCACACACCTTCAAGTTTTCCATAAAGGATACTGGGTGGGGCTATCTCTATGCTGGAAATCGACCAGGAATCACACAAAGGAGAAATGCAATCTGAGATCAAGAAGGAAAAAGCTGTAAAATAAGATCATGTGAAATACTTGGAGGAATTCTGATGTGTTAATATACCATTGAATATCAAGGTAACAAAACACAACTTTAAGTTTCAAGATGGAGTTTTTCATTAATTCTTTAATTACCAGGTTAGTTCCACTAAGACATTTGTCCATTTTTAGGAGACAGCTAGGGTTGCCAGCTGTCCATTTTTTGACCGGCCTGCCCAGTTTTCTGACAAATTGTCCGGTTACAAATTTCATTCACAACCTGACAAGTGAAGTCTGGGTTTTGAATGAGCCAAAATTAGGGACACCTTGTAGGGTAAACGGAGAGGCTATTTTTGTCCTTTTGCATAAGCGCCGGAACCATAGCGCGAGGGGGCTTTTACAGCTGCAGCCTGCAAGACTTGCAATGTTTTAGCACCCAACGGAGTGCATTATGATCACACGCAAACGTGAATTTTAAAAAGTACGCGGGTTCCCTATCAACACTAAGCCTGCTATCAGAGTCATCCACCCACAGTAAGAAAACTTTATGTCATAAAACCAAGCAGCTCCGTTTTTTTCTGTAGGCAAGCAGGGTCCATTTTCTGAAGTGTGTGGCTGTGTTAAACATACTCGTGAGGATTAGGAATATTATTTTTATTGTCCAGGTAAAAAGTTGTAGTTTGGTGATGTTACTACATTCTGATGCAGCTAGGCTTGTCCTAGGTATGTAGCAGTTCGCAGTGAGAAAAGAGGTAATTCCTAATTTTTGCTTTGTCTGACTTTTTTTTTTGGGGGGGGGGTAGATTTTGATTGTTTGGTATAATTTTTGATTATTTATAAATTATAAGCCTGTAAGTAGCTCTATTTTTCTAAGAGCAAGCCTGTAAGCAGCTCCGTTTTTCTAAGCAGGGCAGTGCTCTTGCTGTTATTTTACAAATGTGGCAGACTTTTTTTTTTAATTTTAAGTACGTTTATTTTATTTTTCTAAATTTGTTTACCGGGGTAGTGCACATTGTAATTCTGACCAATTAAACTGAAGAAAGAATTTTCATAACTAAATCATAAACATTTTTAGTGGGCGTACTCTGACCTGTATATTGTTGATGCCTGCACTGTCTCTCCTATGACCTTAGTTTCATGAAAATTCTTAAGACAGTTGTTGTTTAGCTGAATTAATATGATTTTATATTATTTACCATGGGTATCAGTCAAAAAAGTCTTAGCACTGTATGTATGACAGACCCTTTCAATGTGGATTGTTGACTATTTAAGACTCAGAATGAGGTACACTTGAGACCTGCTGCAGTAATTTTGTCTACTTTATAGTAATTGCGCTTGGTTTCATACCTCTCAGCTGTTCCTGATTTTGGCTCAGAATGTTGCTTCCCTCAATCTCAAATAAAACTAGTGATTTTGGAAGAAGAGGAGGTGGATTGCACTTAGTAAATAATAATAATTAGTGCTGTAGACTAATTTTACTTCAGAAAACGCATGCTAATTCACATTCAAATTCGGTCAACTTCGCAAGTTAACAGTACTAATACTTTTAAAAAAGCCCCTATTTTTTCTGCATTTGCCCCCTGATTCTGACAGTAGGGATTTGAGAACTCTGCTCACTTTGAGTTCCATTACTTGTCTTAGGACCTTTTTTGCTGATGCACTGCCTGGCGGAGTAAATGATGAGGTCTGTGAGTGTGACCTTGAATGTTAAGGATGTGAGCTGTTTTAGATTCATATAGGATTATAGTAAAGAACAGCTTAGATGTTTTCTTTATTTATTTGAGACTGTCCTGCAATGTTGTTTTAAATATTTCCTGTGATTTTGAACTCTGAAGTTACTGTGTTGATTTCCGGAGTATTGTCTTGTTCTTTTATTATTAAATATATTTAAACCAATCTTTGTGGCTGATACTTGTGAGACATATTTAAGCTCTGAGAGTACTTGCATATCTATATGGTGACACTGTACAGGCCACTCCTAAATAGCCTTGTTCTTGGTCAGACTACCATTTGGATAACAGTAACATCACACAGTAGGATTGGACACCCTTTGTTAAGGGCCTTATACTAACTGGCCCTTAACAGAAAAGCATAGTAAATCGGCTGAAAGCAGGCATCCGGAACAGAAAAAGAGGGCGTTCCCATTAGCTGTCACGGTGATGTCACAAAACGGGAGGGGCATGGATGGGAGAGGGATGGGGATGGGTGGAGTTATGGGTGATGCGAGGGGCGTGACTTTAGTCTGGTTTTAGCCACAAAGAAAGATGGCAAAACTAGAGAGAGCTGATGTGGTATTTACAGTTATTAGGGGAAATTTGGCCATGACACCAGGGAACTTCTCCCTAATCTTTTTACACAAGCGACAGATGGAACAGCATGTTATTGCTCTAAAATAAGATGAAATGTGTGTCCATGTTTAAAATATAAGCAGGTACAGAAGATATGTAAGTGCATTTATGAAAGGGATTTGTTAACTGGGTGAATGCTAATTTGACTGATTTTGTATGGATAATATGAAGATAAAGATAGAGAAATGGAAAACAGATATGAAAATGGTTTATGTGATTTGCAAGATGAGGAAGGATAGGACTGGTGAAGTTAATAAAAATGTGTATTAGCTGATATTTTAAGAAACATTAGAATGTATTTATGGCAAAAAGAATGGGGGTTGAATGAATAGAATAAATATGTTGTTTTGTGTTGGACAGAAAATTTTGTGTGTGTGGTGGTTGTTGAAAATGTCAGTGCATGTTAAAAGTTCAATAAAAGATCCCTATTCTTTTTGATAATTGCAGTGTGATATTTCACATTCACCTAAACTACCACCAACTCCAGTAATTGGGACCTAGTTTTAACATCTCATCTGAGATATGGCATAGTTAGGACTGCAGCACTCACATTATGCTGCTCTGCAGTGTCAGTAGTGGAAAATGAATACAAGCACTGAGTTTTTCCTTTTCCACTTAGCCTCATTAGCATCATATAAAAAATTCAATCATAATATTAAATACAGCTTGAACATGCTAGGCCTCTTCCAGGTTTCCAGTTAAACACATAGCACATCCTCAAAATAAATATCTAGATCTGTTTTAATGCTAAGTTTATCTGATTTAATGTCAGTTTGATGACACAGTCAACATTAAGCTGGTAAAAATAAAGCAAGTATGCAGGTGCAGCTCCCTCTCCCCAACACCACCACCATGCATGTTATATTATGTCTACAAAAGCTTATTTAACTTGATAAGTGCAAGTCAATCTTAACAGTTCACTGACTCAGCAAGTTAGTGAAGTGCCATTGATAAAGACACTAATATTAGAATTTCACTTCACTTTTGTTTAAATACATATACAAATCCAAAGAATGACATTCTTATATGGTTTTATTACTATATTTCAAAACCATACTGATGTACTTAAAAGCATTTTATTTCACCAGTTTTTTCATTTGTTAACCAACTTAAGTGTTTGGGTTCAAAAGGTACTTTTCAGCCAAGACCAGGGCACAAGGCAAAGAAAAATGAAAAGAAGAAAATGTAAAGTGCGGCTAACCGCAACCAGTCCAGAGTCAGTAGATGCTCAAACAAATCGTTCAATAAAGTACTTTCAGAATACCACTTATTCTTTGGTTTAAAGAGTACAAATGCACCACCGAAATAAAATCAACGAACAACTTTATTCCACCAAAAATTGCCACAAGCGCTTTCGCCCGGTATTACCGGGCTTTATCAAGTGTAACTTTTACAACTGACATCAGAGCTTTTAAACTAGTAGCTGAATTATTTCATTGGTTGGCAAATTAAACAATTAATTGAATTATACTTAGCAAATCAATGGCATATTCATATGTATGCTACTACAGAAAGGAAGTTGCTTTAAAAAAACACAAAGCAATGCCTACTGTGTCATGAATTAATAACGTGTTCATTTACTACATGTATTTAAAAACAGAAGCATTTTTTGTATTTTTTGCTTAAAATGTAAATTAAAAGAAACAAGATAAAAATAAACCATTGTTTAATAGTTTTCAACAAACAATGCTACCCTACAAATCCTACTGGTGACTTAGTAAGCTGAACATTAAAAGAGCTCAATGTGTTGTGTGTCATCTTCAAAGTGTCTCCAAACTTTGTTTGGATGTTATGTTTCCTGTGCCCCCGCTTCTGTATATCTAAAGAGAGAGGGTGTGAAATGTCTCTTTTAGACATAGGTGATCCCTCACACCACTATCTTGATATTTGTATTTTTTAAACCCGTATTGAGTCAAAATTAGAGCTAGGATTCAAGACACCCACAATTTTTGGATATTATTAATAACTCCCAACTCAAATCATTGGCTACTATGTACTCTGACATCACCTCTCTTTACACTAACATTCCGCTTATGTGTCCTGGATTTGAAGCTATTCTGCACACTTTATGGTTACCTGTTTTGCCTTTACTGGTATTATATCTGAGTTGTGTTTTTGTAGAGATCAGGTTTATATCAACCCGGGATTTAACATTTTGTATATGCCCAACAGAATATGTTGTCACAAATGTTTTTATTTTCATAATCTTAGACCTGTTTATATAATATATTGATGTTATTTATGATGACAAACACAATATTTATATGTGTGAGATGGATATTTGATGTCGGTATCTGGATGACTGTTGGTTGGTGTGGAAAGCTGATGAACAGTATAATTCATGATATATAATAAATCGAGGATTTTATTTGATGTAGAAATTATTAGGAATCAGGATAACCCCTATCCTCCAGTAATGTGTTCAAAATTCCCTGAATTTAATTCATTATTACATGCTACCAGCTCCCACACACAACATGTCATCCAGAACACACACCCAAATCTCAGTTTCAGAGCCAGGAGAATCTGTCTTCAGCCAACAATCTTTCCTTGATGCCCAGGATGAATATCCGTCCAGGTTGTACATCTAGCTAAAAGATCAGTGTCTAGTCTAAATAGGGAAGATTTATAAAACCTCTTTTTCACAAGTTTTTTTTTGATAGTTTTTAATTGTAACACTACACTGAGTTGGTCATCTATTTGGTGATCTGTTTTGCTTTCTATTATGTTAAGACTCTCAGGCTTTTTCGCTGAGAAATTTTGTGAGCTTAAGTGACATCAAAACATTGTCTGAAACATGTATCTGCTTCATTTAAATTTGTGGTCATTGATTGCATTTGGATTATCAAACTTTGAGCTCTCTCTCTCACCTGCCTTAATGACCAATTGTGAATTGTGTGTTTTGATTGGGCCCTTTTGGACCCATCCCTATATAGGTGTATGTATTGTGATACTCTGATTTTTCATTTTATATTTCACTGAAGAGCCTTTTTGGACTTAGTAAGCTTGTCATAAAATGTAAGCCACATACACTCTAAATGTGTAGGGCATACAATAAAAAGCTGTTTTTTGGAATGACAAACTAGAAAGAAACACAACTCTAAGATTAAAGCAACAGGTACATAAAACCTTGTTGGAAATAAATCCAGTTCTGCTTAAAAAGCAATGTCTGAATGTAAAAATAAATTATTACTCCTAGTTTATAACTGGTTACTTTTCTTCGTGCTTTGAGGTACAACTTTTTTAAAAATGAAAAGAAACTACAATATAACATTTCATGCAATATTTAACTGCCCACCACAGCTTCATAAGTGTATACTAGGCCAACGACCACTGGGACCTTTACAAGCCTACCCAAGCATCTCAATTGTATCCTACATGTTTATGTGCCTTAGAGGTTATTTTAAGGGGCATATGTAAAGCTAGGGTAAGATTTACAAGCTGCATCTGTCCCTAAGAGACATAGGAGCTAGAGCCAGGGTGTATTTCCATTTTCCCATCTACTTGTCCAGGTTTCTTTTGAATAGGATTAGGGAAGGCCACTGCTTCACACAGATGGGAAGCCTGTTACAGAGAAGGGGCATTCTCCAAGACGCATACTTGTCCCTCCAATGTGTTCTATTCATGTTGCAAGCAAAGCTTAAATCCCTAGATTAAATAATTTTAATGAAATTCATTTAGCAGATATCCAAAAGGTCCATCAGAGTGGGATCCAAGAAAGCCCTATATGCTAGGCATACACTGCCTTTCAAAACTCTGTAGGAAACAGAGTATAGAGATAACGCTTTGAGACAATCTGCAAAGGACATCCTGTTTTCTTTTTTGTGAAGAATCTCTGTGGATGTTCCAGTTGTTGCATGTGCCGAGTCAGAAAAATACTGAAGGGAAGGGATAGTCGTTCTCGATAGGCCTGATGAGGGTTGAATACAGTAGGACAATGACTTCCTTGGACCTAAATGCCATGCACTTGATTACAAATTGAGCAATACAGAATGCTTTCCTTACTACTTTAAAAACATGTAGGTCAAATGCCACATTACTATCTACATATGAACCCAAATCCCCGAGTGCTAGTTCTCCTCTTAGGGGTGTGCTAAGAATGAGCTAATTTCCTAGGGTATCTGACTTCTTAAGGCATACTATTACTCATTTCTAAGCATTGAGTTTTCAGCCATGGCTTTGGCAGCAGTCATTTGTCTGTGTTAGTCCTTCTAGTAGGATTTTAGTATCTTCAGGGGATTCAATGACTGCTCCTAGCTTGCAATCATCTGTTAACTTAGTAAGAGGTCCTTGAAACTGGCCTTGACTTCTAAGAAACAGATGCCAAAAAGGAGCAGACTCCTCACAGAGCCCTGAGAGACTATGTCCTTATTAATCATTTCCATGATAATTCTTTTCCATGGTTTTGCATACGAGACTAGGCAGACTTATTGGCCTACAGTTCTCGGGGTCTATTGATGCCCCAACCATTGTGCAGAAGAATGATCACTGCAGTTCTCCATTCGTATGGCACACAGTCTGTCTGGAGGCTATGGTTAAATAGTGACACTAGTGGTTCCAATAGGTCATGTTTGTGGCTATTTAGGAATGATCCATGGATGTTATCATGGCACACCAGTGGAGTGTTTTTGGCATTAGACAGCACATCTAGGATCTGCTCTCTAGTGATAGCTAGCAGGGGGGGGGGGGGGTTGTTTGTTGGTACTTCCTGGGAAATGGCCAGGAGGGAAGGCTAAAATTGGAGATTAATTTGTTGGCCAGCAGATTTGCTACATCTTCCAGGTCCATGTAGGTGGTTCCATTTACAATCAGTTCTACACTCTGCTGTCTACTGGCTTGGAGGTTTTGGACATGCATAAAGAAAACCTTATTATTGCCCTTTGCCTGGAAGGCTATCTGTACCTCAAGTTTGACTTTAGTAGACTTAATTTACCTTAATTGTTTGTTTAAAGTGATGAAAGTATTTGCATCATGCTGGCGTAGTGCTTCCTATACTTGGCAATGATTTTTTTTTATTTTGTTGTACAACCTGTTTACGTTAGGATTCTAACAGGGTGGTTTGTGATTTGAGTTAGCTCTGGGCTTACTTCTGGTAGGCACACCTGTTTCTCTGAATTTACTAACATGATTGTAGAGGATTTCTGTAAACAATTCTGCATTGGCAGCAGTGCTCTAAGGGTTTGGGGGTGATTGCAATGTTGACATTTTATCACTTAGTAGTAGGAAGTTTGCCTTCGAATAGTTCCTAAATATTCTGGGGTTAGCTGGGGTCATAGAACTGATTTTTATTATGAAAGAGACTGCTTTGTGGTCAAAACTTACCAGTGAGGACACTACATTGGGGGGGATACAAAGTTCTACTGTGTTTATGAGTACCAGGTTGAATATGTTTGCACCCCTAGTGGAAATATGGGCTATCTGGGTCGAAGGAGTTTGTGTTTGCAAAGTCCAGGAATCACTGGGCCTGTAAGTCTGGGGTTGTGCAAGTATTTCAGTTTATAGTGAGGTTATTGAAGTTGCCCATGAATAGGGTACTGAGTTGAATGGTGAGGGCCCCCAGTAAGTCCAAGTATGAGTTATGGGTTTCTTGGGTCACCTATAGCTTGCAGGGATATGATATAGGACTTTGCCTATGGAAATCTGGACATGGAAAAACTTAGGTGCATCATACTGTTTGACTAGTCTTGAGGGGAGTTTGTTGTTGATCTAGATTGAGTCACCTCCACTTTTTGTCCCTGCCTGTGCAGTAGCTGGCCTGAATGTTTGGAAGTCGGAAGGCGTTGCAGCTCTGCAATGCTGGGGTGCACTCCATAGCTTTAAACCATGTCTCAGTAGCTTCACAGATGTCCACATTCTCCAAGGTGAGGAGAGCCTGGTCGGCCTGGAGTTTCTATTTAGGCTTCTGGCATTGAACAGTATCACCTTTAAATTCCCTTGGGTTGGTTTTGCTATGTCAGAAGATTTGTCAGTTTGGCAATGCCTAAAAAAGGCACAATTGCGGAGGACAAAATTTTAATAAATATTCAAAAACCTACAGAGGACAGATGTATACTGTGCTTAGCAAAGCAACATGGTCTGTTGGCCATATTCTCCCATGCTGACAATATTGTACTCCCGTGGAATGACACCAGAAACTAAGCCAATTATTGAAGTTAACATCGCTTGTTGATATTGTGGCATCATCCTTGGTGAAGGTAGAATGCTGCCCTTTGCCAGGCACATAAAAGCCTGGGGCACACAGTCAGAGAGCTCCATAATGTCTCACTTCATATAGTCCAGGGAGGTATGTCTCAGGTTATTTACACCCATATGGACAATGACTGAGTCATACTGATACTTGTGGTCTAATGACTTGAGTGTGGGAGTGATTTGGTGGATCCTGGGCCCTGGTAGGTGACTGACAATGACTTTCTCTGGAGTCTCCTATGATTAAAATATTGGGGAGTGTGATGGCTTGCTTATGGGAGTGGCTTTGTTGGATATGTTGCTTTAGTGAAGTGCGTTTGGAGTTGCTGAGGATTCTTTTTGCAGGACAAATACCCTAGGTGGTCTTTGGAGTTTAGGTGCCCCGGAACATACTGGTATAGGTGTTGGGTCAGTAATATGTGAGAGGGGTGTAATGCTTACATTACTAATAACCCAAATGTGCTTTTGTGAAAGAGTTTTGCCTGCAGTGACACTGTGTAACTACATGTCTCATACACTTTATCCATTTCTCTAAGGATTAGCTGGCTGTCAGCGTACATGAGCCACTTCCTACACTGTATCAGGATGTCCATATCTACAAAGCTACTGGCTGACAAAGTGCCCATCCATGGTTTCAGGTCTTTTGCAGGTGAACTACAAAGGGGTGGTACAGCAGTCGAACTTGGGTGCTGTGAGGGTAGAAACATGATAAAGGCCATCTACTACATGTGGCAGTGGTCCTCATTCCACAAACAAGTTGCTTTCTGCACAACAGAGTACTGGGTAAAGTTACAGGGGAAGTTTAATAGGGAAAATTTGGTTTCTATGTGCATGTACCTACAGAAGGCAATGCTAAATGCCACTATGCAACAAACAGCAGAATTTATACATTCAAAGAACACTAACTAACTAGAAAGCCCTCTGTTCAATTAAACAATCTCACTTTAAGCCCCCTGTGCTTTTCCTAACATATATATATATATATATATATATATATATATATACACACACACACACGCATACCATCAGTATATACATATTACAGTCTATGGAAACATCAAAGTATGAGATTCAGAAGTAAAGGATGACAAAGAGGATACACAGGAATAGAAAAAAATACAGATAATGAAAAGAGGGATGGGAGGACCAACTTATGATTTACATCTCACCATTCATTCAATTGGCGCTTCCCAGCTAGAGACAAAGGAAAACAAGAAATGGGTTAGTAATAAAACAGTCGAGATAAAAAAGTTTATATCATGTTCCAGCAATAGCTTTGTCAGAAGTCTTGGAAGCAGTATACACTCCTGGTAAGACTCCACTGTTAAGAGGGTGATCCATCAGCAAAAAAAAACACAATGTAAACAGCCATTCACTACATTTCTATCCAATTTCTCTGTTCTAGATGCTGATCAACAATGCTCATCAGCCAAGTAAGATGATGCAGACAAAACTTCCGACCATGATTTATGACCTGTCAAGCTGGATTTCTAAGGGGACCAATGGATTTCATTTGACAGGTGCCCCAGATGAGGGCCTGATTTGTCCCATCATTTTTTAGAGTCCCAATGGGGTTCTGTTGGTTGGTGAATTTTTACATGTGCTGCTGGAGCTTCACTGGTTGCCTGATAGTATTACTATCTGAGAAGCGTCCATTGCTTCCTCCTCATTTGTCAGTCTTATGCATGTTGCTGGTGTGATTTCGGCAGATGTAGATGCTTACTCACACTCAACCTTGGTGCAACACATGAAACTAGGGATTCCTGCACATCCCTGCTGCTGCCTATGTGTGCCAGGGAAGACGTTTTAGAACTATAAGGAGGGCATTGTCTCTTGTGTCAGGCCATATCCCATTCAGTCTCCTTCATACATGCCCACCCCCACCATTGTGACTCCAAGTCATCCATATCCTCAAATTCAATTCTGACAGTGTTTAGAAAGTTTTTTGCTTCCAGAACAGTCTTGAAAATCAAAATGGACTCCATCTTCCCCCATAATCAAAAGTGCAGCTTACATTATGGCCGTTTTACATCTATTTCAGTTTTTTACCACAGGTTATAACCTTTTCCTCTCAACATTCAGTTGACATGAATATGCCACAAAATGCGGAAAAGATTTAGCCCACTCTGCCTCTTTCCTTTTGCTGATAAACTGGATCATGCAGTCCCAAGTACAAGCAGAGTTAAGGGCCATGAGCACATGCTGCGGCTTAAAGGGATGCGCAAACTTTTTGCCAACTCAAAGCACCCTCTGATTACCTGCATTCAAATAGGTTGGGAGTCTAACAGCCTTTAAAAATAAATGCTCAAAAAAGAACTGGCAGTCTGCATCTCTAATTCTCTCAGGCAGTCCCTTTATGCAAAGAGAGACTCTCCTCAAGCAGCACTCCAAATAAGCTGTCTTACTGTTCTGACTCCATCATGCATAAAGATCTGCTAGCTCATAGTATAGTTTACTGACCTCCAGTTTCAAATTAGCGAGCTCCTAACATGAAGCTCTGTCACCAAAGAAAACCCCGATTCTGCTGTGGGGATTCAAGCAAGTGACAGACCTCTATCTCTGAAGCTACGATTGTCAGGAGCTCAAACAGAATAAGAAGCAGTTCATCCAGAGATACGTTTTTAAAGCAATCCTTAAGTAAATCACTTCCAGGCTGCACAGACATTTGATTATACTGGGGGAAGGGGGAAGCACAAAGCCACAAATACATGCAATTATATCTGCCTGAGTGACAGCAAAAGTGTAATTAAGGATCCATTTGGCTTGGGTCAACCTCTCAAGCTTCATAAAAATCCAATAACCTTCTTGGGTCACAGCTCACATTGCTTGGAATTCTCTCTAACTTTTCCTCTTCATTTTGGATGCAGCTTTCTAACTACACTGTACAATGACGAGTCTCAGTACAGCAACATAGAAAGAAATGCACATAAAGAGTAACTTTTGTCCAGCCACTGCATTATGCATGTCTTTTCAAACCAGTGTTCTGTAATACACACAAATAACACATTAATATAACTTTGCTTCCACCTTTTCAAGGTACCCATTGAATTCCTGGTTATATTTTAACCCTTTTGTAAACTTTGAAAACTGACAATGTGTTACTCATTTGGCTATGCATAAGCACTTAAAATGTAGCCTAGGGCAAGTGCTTCCTTCAAGACCTCTTGAAGACAATGTTTAGAAAGTAAGCAGGGCTTTCAAGATGGCTGCACATCTAGCTCTTCAAGTTTGAAGACAGAAACACAGCAGAGAAAGCCAGTGGGTTATATTTCTGGGTAAATTCAGTAATTGGCTTGTAAGTGCACTGCTGGATTGACAGGAAAAAAATAAATACAGAGGACCAAAAAGACAATTCTACAAAAGGTGAGGAAAAAAACACTGACTGGGAAGAGCACTGCAGCTGTTCAACAAGAAGCAGTGCAGACTCCAGACATGACTTCCAGTAACCTAGAGGAAAGTATAAGACAACTATACAAACACCCAATTAAAATACACAACACTGATGGAGTCTATCAACTCAAATAACAAACGGCTGGATAAAATGAAAGAAGTTTTAAATAGATATTCAGATGAGGCTATAAAACTGCAAAACAAACCCCAAAAAACAGAGGTTGAAATAAAAAGAAGACTGGTTGAATATGATCAAGAACAGATGTTTCAAAAAAGAATACAATTAGAAGACAAAACACACAGGGAAAACCTGAGATTTTTTTGCTGTTCCAGATAAGCTGGATGAAACAAACTGTATTAATTTTATGACAGCACAAATAAGCAACTGGACTGGTACTGCACAGCAGGAGCTGTTAATTGAAAGGGCACATTGTATGCATGCTCCAAACCTGTCTATGAGAAAGCAATACAAACCTTTAGAGTAAAGATGCAATCCTACCAGCAGAAGGAGTCGATTCTGACAAAACTGTGTCCGAACACAGTACTAAAAGTGGGAGACAGCAGATCATTTGTGGAGAATGATTACTCACTGTACATCAGGCAGAAGAGGAATAAATTTACTCCACAATTTAGGGAATGCTGAGAAGCAGGAGGGAGATTCAAACTGCTGTACCCATCTATCTTCAAAATATTCTTTCCTGGGGGGTGGGCACATTTTTTATGCAGTACATGCTAAGGAGGAAATACAAAGGTTTGCACAACAAAAAGTGAGCTTGTTCTTCTGGTAATAAAGACCACAGAGAAACTGTGCCAGTGAAAACTTTTCCAATGTTTCAAAGGAGAATGCTTAAGAGAAAGAAAAAAAACAAAAGTTTACTAGAATAATCAAGAGTATGTTGACAATGAAGCAGAGACAGGATCTGGGAGATGGAGATGAACAGGAATAAAACCAGTAACTTGGAAATGGACAAATGTGGGATTACAAAGCAAAATTATATTTGTGAAACATTGTGATGCCCCTCCTCTGGGCCAGTAATCAATTAGCCTCAATCGTTACACTTACACTGGTGAGGAATGTTCACTTGGAACACAAATGGTTGCACACAGTATTTTCAGATGCAGCTCTCTGTATCAAGCACAATTTCTCTTAACAGCACATACAGAAGATACTCAAGTCCAGGGGTTTGGGTTTCTCTCTCTCGCTCTCCAGGCCCCCAATAAGACTCCCCACTAACACAGCTGTAGAGTAGAGTCCTCAACAGATTGTTCCAAAGTCCTCTACCACCCCTCTGTGAAACCACTGCTCTGTGTCCCTACTCCAAGTAGCTGACACACACTCTGAGATTTGATTTTCACTCCACAAACAAAGACACACACACACCTGGGAAAGGCTGGTACAGATTTAACAGCTATGACCCTGTGCCCAGACTATAAGGTAGGTACTGCCACCAGAATACTCAAAAGCCAACTAAACTAAAGCTCTTAGAAGGGAACCCAATTACACTGAGTAAAATTAATGCTAATACAAATGGTAGCGTTTGACCAGTGTAGCAAGGCTTTCAGGAGCAGCCACAGTGTCAACAAATATAAGTACTCTCAAAGGTTAACATATTCTCTAAAAGACAACCCACAATGAAACGTTTAAATATATTTAATAAAAGAACACAAAAACACTAAATATCTATTTAGAATAAGCAGCAGAGTTTCAATCACAGAAAATATTAAAAATAACACAGATGGATAGTTTTTTTAATGTGACACAGGCTCAAATGAATATGACAAGAAACAACAGTGAATGCATGTAACAAAAGCTGGAACTAGACACTTAAACAAAGCTGTTACAAATAAAAGGTGGTAATAACTTTAATACAATGATGCTTTCTGTAATGTCTTCAAATGTCAATGATCTAACAGATAATACAAAAAAGAAAGAGTAGTGAACTATATTAAATTGTAGAGTGCAAATAACTATAATATAGGAGACACACTTGGAAAGAATTGAATATGTGAATTTGATAAAGAAAGGTATTCAGGATGGTTATTCAGTGAAATACATTGGACAAAGGAAAAGAGGAGTACTGATATTAATTGCAAGAGGAGCTCCAGCAGTGATAGAAGATAAAAAAAGATAATAATGGCAGATTTGTGGTAATAAGAGGCTACTGGCAATGGAGGAGAATTACACTGGCATGTGTTTATATTCCATCTAAAACTGCTATAATGGAGCTTAAGAAAATTCCGGGAGAAATAATCAGCTTTCAGCAAGGAACATTACTTATAGGTAGAAACTGGAATTTGATTTGCAGCAGTGAAGATGTGTCTGGGGGGACACAGAAGGGGAATACAACAAAGAAGGGTAGATTTTTGAAGAAATTTATGATGATAATTGGCATGGAAGATGTGAATTCAGTACTACGACTTTGGAGTGAGTTTACTCCCCAAGATACAAAAACTGGGCTAGGCTAGACAATTTACATTTCACAGGAACATGTGCATTTAATTGAAGCTTTTGAAGCACATTCAACAACTATTTCAGATCATGCCAATAAAACCACAAAAAATAAACCACCAATAAATCCAAAAATATGAAGCAGTCCTGCCCACGATTTGGTGCAAAAACATTTAATCCATAGTTAAAAACAGAACTGATAAGCACTAACACAAGACTTCAACAGATATCCAGTTGCTTATTCAAACCACTTATATACTGTTAAATGAAAATGAACAAATTAAGTGATAGTTAGTTGAATGCCTTAAAACATACACTAATATAAAAAAGCATCTAATCCATATAAACATATGTCCTTCTACACCTGGGAGACCTTTACCTTTAAAACAGGTTTAACTGTAATGTAGTCATTTAAATTTAGGTACACATTGGATTTTAACCTTAGCTGCCATTTCAATTCTTTATTTAAACAACATATTTTTCAGGTCACCCCCTCTGGGGTTCCTTTTAGTCACCTCCAAAATCCCAAATTTAAAATTTACAAAACTCTTACAAGTTACTGAATGTTTGAAAAGTGCACTAGTTTCTTTTTTCATTTTGATGTTATGGACGTTTTCATACATTCTGTCTTTTAAAACCCTTTCCTTCTTACCGACATAATATGTTGAAAAACCTCCACAATTAACAAAGTATATTAACATTTTGGAATTAAAATTACCGTTACAAAATAATACTTTAACTCTGGAAAATTGACTAGAGAGCAGTGAGTCAGCCTTGTTAATGTATGGACACTGTTTACACATTCCACAAGGGGTGGTTGCCTTTTTTATCCTAGAACAGTCCTCTGCAGAGTATTTGAACTCGTTCTTAAAATTTTTTCCACTTCTAAAGGAAGTCCCCTACTACCTCAAAAACCTCTTTGCTCACTTTTTACAATACTCCAGTTGGCCTTTACAACCTCTTTAATGGACCCTGTATGCTGATTAAATTCCATCACCTATGCTTTCTGATATTTAGTGTCATTCTCATTAATTTTTATTTTTTCTAAACCCACTCCCAAAAGTGGGGTGCATTTTGTACCCCAACCTCTATACATCTCATCTAAACTTTCACGGGTTTCTTTTTCAGGGTATCCTCTACTTAGGAACATCTGCTTTAATTTAAAAATCTCATCATCCAAATCCTCCCTTTCTGAGGTCATTCTGGCAACTCTAATTGCTTGTCCCTTAACCAAGTTCTTTTTTTTGGGAATGGGAATGATTAATGGAGTAATGGAGGTAACTATTACACCAAGTATCCTTTCTGTGTATGTTGGATTTAAATCCATTTGATTTATGTGAAATGGTGACATTCAAATAACTTATCCACTCATTACTCCACTGATGTGTGAACGTAAAAAAAAAAAAACTGGTGCAACCATTCAAATATTCCATGAACATCCCTACACTTTTCATCCCCCTCCCACAACACAAAAATACCATCCAGCAATCATCCCCAATCCCATAAAAAGAACTTGGTTAAGGGACAAGCAATTAGAGTTGCCAAAATGACCTCGGTAAGCTGGGCATCATATCTTTGCATTGACATCTGTTAGAAGTGAAATAGTGCATGCTGCCCATACACAAACACTAGGCAAATGGACTCAGTAGGGAAAAATGCATGCACTACAGTACATCTGTGTCAAAAGGACTAGGGCATTTGGCAAAGAAAGATAAGGGAAGGTTACAAGGCATGGGCACCCTTCAGTTCAGTAGGGCACTCAACAGTGCAAAGATAAGACAGGGGAGGAAAAGGGGTGTAAATTACAGCAGTCTGTGCCCCCCCCCCAACAAAGATAAAAGGCAGACATGTAAATGTATAGGAAATGCATTTTAATGGGGAGGCTACAGCTAGTGCTTTTGCTTTGGAAGCACACATACGCACACAGCCACAGTCATCCATGCATGTGCTTGCATTTCAAAGCAGAATTACAGAAACCCAAATGAATGATCTGTAGACCACTGCATACTAAGAAGGGATGGCTAATATGCATGTGTGTGTACAGCAGTTCATAGAAAGAATGACCAGCCTTAGACTCCACCCAATCTAGCAACAGTCGCCATTTTTTGGCTCATTTTGTTTTTTTACTGAATGGCTGATGTCAGCCATACCAGGTTACTCATTCTATCATTCATTCAGACTCCAGGTTGTGGGCAGCAAAACAAAAGGAGGTGGAGTTGCAATATATATATAAAAGAAATACACACCTCTAGGCTGGTTAAACAGTATGATGCACAGGAAATACTCCAGGTGCAGTTAACAGTTGACAAGACCCCTATTCAAATTATAGCTAGCTGCAGGCCTCCAACTCTGACTCCACCTATCTGGACCTCTTCGAATCTATCAATATTCAACCCTTTACCCTGATCCTGGGCGACTTTAACTATCCAACCATAGACTGGAAGAAACACTCATGCCAAAACACAAATGCCCACAGATTCCTTGATTTTGTCAATGCAAATGCCTTGGACCAGTTGGTTGACATCCCTACAACAGGTGAAAATAAATTGGACTTAACCAACATAAGTAACCACTGCAGTATCCCTACAGTGTCAACATCCCTGGTAAGATCAGACAACACAGCAGTCACTTTCAAAGTCACCATCTCCCCTAACCCCCCTCTAGCTAGGGCCAAAGAAAAAAAAAACTACTTCTCCAAAGCGGATTACAACCTCCTGAGGGAAGGTATAAACAGCTTTGTAGCCCCCACACCCTCCACAGAAACTGGCACGTATGTCACAAACTTGCAACAAAGTACTATATGAGCAGTTATACAGCTGCATGGAATCAGGAATACCAGACAGGATGAAATCCTCCTCCTCAAGAAGAGTAAACCTGTCTGGTGGACATCTACAATAAATAAACTCTAAAATAAAAGGAAAAAAATTGCTGTCCAAGACCAAGGAGCAGCAAGTGTCTAATTGGAAGCTATCTCTCCTTAGCCTGAACAAGCAAATAAGAGCACTAGTGAAATCTTCCAAAACAAACAGAGTCCAAACTGGCCACATCTACTAAAGACAATCATAAGGCTTTCTTCACATATGTCTGCAATCTCAAGGGAAGCACTCAGATCTGCACAGAACTAGTGGACAAGGGCACCACATACACAAAACCTGTAGATATAGCCAACCTGCTAGCAGACAGATTCAGTGTAAACTTCACCCCTCTGCCCCCCCCCATGAGTAAAACAGGACATCCTCAGTACCTGCCCACCCTCCCCTCATCTCCAGGGAGCATTTCATCACAGCCCTCTCAAAGTCAAAAAATACTGTCTCCATGGGACCCGATAACATCCCAGGCTGCATCCTACATGAACTCAGGCAGGAACTTGCAGAACCATTAGGTACCCTCTTCAACCAAAGCCCGAGTATTGGCTTCGTCCCAGCCGAGTGGAGAACAGCTACTGTCATCCCTTTGCACAAAGGTGGAGCATCCACTGATCCAGGAAATTATAGACCCATCAGCCTGACTAGCCTGATCTGCAAGGCCATGGAGCGGATTATCATGGACCTCATATACAAGGACAATGGCAACCTTGACCACACACAGTTTGGTTTTGTCAAGGTGAGGTCATGCCTGTTAAATTTGGTCAACTTCTTTGATACAGTCACCAAGGCCATAGACGAGGGGAAGACAATGCACAATGCCTACCTTGATCTGGCAAAGACCTTCGATACCATTCCCCACTCAGGTATAATAGATAAACTCTCTCAACTAGGCATCAAATCCATATGTTACCAGATAGGTAGTAAATTGGCTCACTGATAGAACCCACCTGGTCAAAATAAGGGAACCCACCTCAAGTAGATGACCCGTAACAAGTGGTGTACCCCAGGTATCAATTCTGGGGCCTCTGCTGTTTGGGATATACTTCTCAGAGGTGCAGGCCAAATCTAGTAGGCTATGGCTGACCAAGTTTGCAGATGACTGCAAGCTGGATGCTGTCATCAATTCCCCTAGTGATGTGGACAACTTCCAAGAGCGTATCACTCAAACAAATGACTGGTGCCAGAAACATGGCCTCAAACTGAATGCCAAAAAATGCGTCATCATCCCTTTTGAGAAGAATGACAGCCTCACAAATCATCACATTGATAATAAGGCACTAAGCACGAAATCAGTCGTGAGGGACTTGGGCACCCAGGTTGATAGCAAACTCACTTTTGACCACCATATTGCCTCCGTTGTATGGAAAAGCTTTCTACATGGCCCACCTCATTAGTAAGGGTATCTCCTCCAGGGGCAAGGTGGTCATAACATTCCTGTATTCTTCCCTTATAAGGCCGATTATTGAATACAATGCCTCTTTTGGCAAGTACCTCACAAAGCACATGCAAGAGCTGGAGAGACCGCAGACATTCCTCACCCAGAGAATCCAGGGCCTCAAACATCTACCGTACTCAGATAGGCATAATGTCTCACTTCATATAGTCCAGGGAGGTATGTCTCAGGTTATTTACACCCATATGGATAATGACTGAGTCATACTGATACTTGTGGTCTAATGACTTGAGTGTGGGAGTGATTTCGTGGATCCTGGGCCCCGGTAGGTGACTGACAATGACTTTCTCTGGAGTCTCCTATGATTAAAATATTGGGGAGTGTGATGGCTTGCTTATGGGAGTGGCTTTGTTGGACATGTTGCTTTAGTGAAGTGCGTTTGGAGTTGCTGAGGATTCTTTTTGCAGGACGAATACCCTAGGTGGTCTTTGGAGTTTAGGTGCCTCGGAACATACTGGTATAGGTGTTGGGTCAATAATATGTGAGAGGGGTGTAATGCTTACATTACTAATAACTCAAATGTGCTTTTGTGAAAGAGTTTTGCCTGCAGTGACACTGTGTAACTACATGTCTCATACACTTTATCCATTTCTCTAAGGATTAGCTGTCTGTCAGTGAACATGAGCCACTTCCTACACTGTATCAGGATGTCCATATCTACAAAGCTACTGGCTGACAAAGTGCCCATCCATGGTTTCAGGTCTTTTGCAGGTGAACTACAAAGGGGTGGCACAGCAGTCGAACTTGGGTGCTGTGAGGGTAGAAACATGATAAAGGCCATCTACTACATGTGGCAGTGGTCCTCATTCCACAAACAAGTTGCTTTCTGCACAACAGAGTACTGGGTAAAGTTACAGGGGAAGTTTTATAAGGAAAATTTGGTTTCTATGTGCATGTACCTACAGAAGGCAATGCTAAATGCCACTATGCAACAAACAGCAGAATTTATACATTCAAAGAAAACTAACTAACTAGAAAGCCCTCTGTTCAATTAAACAATCTCACTTTAAGGCCCCTGTGCTTTTCCTAACATATATATATATATATATATATATATATATATATATATATACACACACACACACACACACACACGCATACCATCAGTATATACATATTACAGTCATTGGAAACATCAAAGTATGAGATTCAGAAGTAAAGTATGACAAAGAGGACACACAGGAATAGAAAAAAATACAGATAATGAAAAGAGGGATGGGAGGACCAACTTATGAATTACATCTCATCATTCATTCAATTGGCGCTTCCCAGCTAGAGACAAAGGAAATCAAGAAAGGGGTTAGTAATAAAACAGTCGAGATAAAAAAGTTTATATCATGTTCCAGCAATAGCTTTGTCAGAAGTCTTGGAAGCAGTATACACTCCTGGTAAGACTCCACTGTCAAGAGGGTGATCCATCAGGAAAAAAAAACACAATGTAAACAGCCATTCACTACATTTCTATCCAATTTCTCTGTTCTAGATGCTGATCAACAATGCTCATCAGCCAAGTAAGATGATGCGGACAAAACTTCCGACCATGATTTATGACCTGTCAAGCTGGATTTCTAAGGGGACCAATGGATTTCATTTGACAGGTGCCCCAGATGAGGGCCTGATTTGTCCCATCATTTTTTAGAGTCCCAATGGGGTTCTGTTGGTTGGTGAATTTTTGCATGTGCTGCTGGAGCTTCACTGGTTGCCTGATAGTATTACTATCTGCGAAGCGCCCATTGCTTCCTCCTCATTTGTCAGTCTTATGCATGTTGCTGGTGTGATTTCGGCAGATGTAGATGCTTACTCACACTCAACCTTGGTGCAACACATGAAACTAGAGATTCCTGCACATCCCTGCTGCTGCCTATGCGTGCCAGGGAAGACATTTTAGAACTATAAGGAGGGCATTGTCTCTTGTGTCAGGCCATCTCCCATTCAGTCTCCTTCATACATGCCCACCCCCACCATTGTGACTCCAAGTCATCCATATCCTCAAATTCAATTCTGACAGTGTTTAGAAAGTTTTTTGCTTCCAGAACAGTCTTGAAAATCAAAATGGACTCCATCTTCCCCCATAATCAAAAGTGCAGCTTACATTATGGCCGTTTTATATCTATTTCAGTTTTTTACCACAGGTTATAACTGTTTCCTCTCAACATACAGTTGACATGAATATGCCACAAAATGCGGAAAAGATTTAGCCCACTCTGCCTCTTTCCTTTTGCTGATAAACTGGATCATGCAGTCCCAAGTACAAGCAGAGTTAAGGGCCATGAGCACATGCTGCGGCTTAAAGGGATGCGCAAACTTTTTGCCAACTCAAAGCACCCTCTGATTACCTGCATTCAAATAGGTTGGGAGTCTAACAGCCTTTAAAAATAAATGCTCAAAAAAGAACTGGCAGTCTGCATCTCTAATTCTCTCTGGCAGTCCCTTTATGCTAAGAGAGACTCTCCTCAAGCAGCACTCCAAATAAGCTGTCTTACTGTTCTGACTCTCATATCATGCATAAAGATCTGCTAGCTCATAGTATAGTTTACTGACCTCCAATTTCAAATTAGCGAGCTCCTAACATGAAGCTCTGTCACCAAAGAAAACCCCGATTCTGCTGTGGGGATTCAAGCAAGTGACAGACCTCTATCTCTGAAGCTACGATTGTCAGGAGCTCAAACAGAATGAGAAGCAGTTCATCCAGAGATACGTTTTTAAAGCAATCTTTAAGTAAATCACTTCCAGGCTGCACAGACATTTGATTATACTGGGGGAAGGGGGAAGCACAAAGCCACAAATACATGCAATTATATCTGCCTGAGTGACAGCAAAAGTGTAATTAAGGATCCATTTTGGCTTGGGTCAACCTCTCAAGCTTCATAAAAATCCAATAACCTTCTTGGGTCACAGCTCACATTGCTTGGAATTCTCTCTAACTTTTCCTCTTCATTTTGGATGCAGCTTTCTAACTACACTGTACAATGACGAGTCTCAGTACAGCAACATAGAAAGAAATGCACATAAAGAGTAACTTTTGTCCAGCCACTGCATTATGCATGTCTTTTCAAACCAGTGTTCTGTAATACACACAAATAACACATTAATATAACTTTGCTTCCACCTTTTCAAGGTACCCACTGAATTCCTGGTTATATTTTAACCCTTTTGTAAACTTTGAAAATTGACAATGTGTTACTCATTTGGCTATGCATAAGCACTTAAAATGTAGCCTAGGGCAAGTGCTTCCTTCAAGACCTCTTGAAGACAATGTTTAGAAAGTAAGCAGGGCTTTCAAGATGGCTGCACATCTAGCTCTTCAAGTTTGAAGACAGAAACACAGCAGAGAAAGCCAGTGGGTTATATTTCTGGGTAAATTCAGTAATTGGCTAGTAAGTGCACTGCTGGATTGACAGGAAAAAAATAAATACAGAGGACCAAAAAGACAATTCTACAAAAGGTGAGGAAAAAAACACTGACTGGGAAGAGCACTGCAGCTGTTCAACAAGAAAAGTGCAGACTCCAGACATGACTTCCAGTAACCTAGAGGAAAGTATAAGACAACTATACAAACACCCAATTAAAATACACAACACTGATGGAGTCTATCAACTCAAATAACAAACGGCTGGATAAAATGAAAGAAGTTTTAAATAGATATTCAGACGAGGCTATAAAACTGCAAAACAAACCCCAAAAAACAGAAGTTGAAATAAAAAGAAGACTGGTTGAATATGATCAAGAACAGATGTTTCAAAAAAGAATACAATTAGAAGACAAAACACACAGGGAAAACCTGAGATTTTTTGCTGTTCCAGATAAGCTGGATGAAACAAACTGTATTAATTTTATGACAGCACAAATAAGCAACTGGACTGGTATTGCACAGCAGGAGCTGTTAACTGAAAGGGCACATCGTATGCATGCTCCAAACCTGTCTATGAGAAAGCAACACAAACCTTTAGAGTAAAGATGCAATCCTACCAGCAGAAGGAGTCAATTCTGACAAAACTGTGGCAGAACACAGTACTAAAAGTGGGAGACAGCAGATCATTTGTGGAGAATGATTACTCACTGTACATCAGGCAGAAGAGGAATAAATGTACTCCACAATTCAGGGAATGCTGAGAAGCAGGAGGGAGATTCAAACTGCTGTACCCATCTATCTTCAAAATATTCTTTCCTGGGGTGGGGGGGCACATTTTTTATGCAGTACATGCTAAGAAGGAAATACAAAGGTTTGCACAACAAAAAGTGAGCTTGTTCTTCTGGTAATAAAGACCACAGAGAAACTGTGCCAGTGAAAACTTTTCCAATGTTTCAGAGGAGAATGCTTAAGAGAAGAAAAAAAAAAACAAAGGTTTACTAGAATAATCAAGAGTATGTTGACAATGAAGCAGAGACAGGATCTGGGAGATGGAGATGAACAGGAATAAAACCAGTAACTTGGAAATGGACAAATGTGGGATTACAAAGCAAAATTATATTTGTGAAACATTGTGATGCCCCTCCTTCGGGGCCAGTAATCAATTAGCCTCAATCGTTACACTTACACTGGTGAGGAATGTTCACTTGGAACACAAATGGTTGCACACAGTATTTTCAGATGCAGCTCTCTGTATCAAGCACAATTTCTCTTAGCACATACAGAAGATACTCAGTCCAGTGGTTTGGGTTTTTCTCTCTCGCTCTCCAGGCCCCCAATAAGACTCCCCACTGACACAGCTGTAGAGTAGAGTCCTCAACAGATTGTTCCAAAGTCCTCTACCACCCCTCTGTGAAACCACTGCTCTGTGTCTCTGCTCCAAGTAGCTGACACACACTCTGAGATTTGATTTTCACTCCACACACAAAGACACACACACACCTGGGAAAGGCTGGTACAGATTTAACAGCTATGACCCTGTGCCCAGACTTTAAGGTAGGTACTGCCACCAGAATACTCAAAAGCCAGCTAAACTAAAGCTCTTAGAAGGGTACCCAATTACACTGAGTAAAATTAATACTAATACAAATGGTAGTGTTTGCCCAGTGTAGCAAGGCTTTCAGGAGCAGCCACAGTGTCAACAAATATAAGTACTCTCAAAGGTTAACATATTCTCTAAAAGACAACCCACAATGAAACATTTAAATATATTTAATAAAAGAACACAAAAACACTAAATATCTATTTAGAATAAGCAGCAGAGTTTCAATCACAGGAAATATTAAAAATAACACAGATGGATAGTTTTTTTAATGTGACACAGGCTCAAATGAATATGACAAGAAACAACAGTGAATGCATGTAACAAAAGCTGGAACTAGACACTTAAAAAAAGCTGTTACAAATAAAAGGTGGTAATAACTTTAGTACAATGATGCTTTCTGTAATGTCTTCAAATGTCAATGGTCTATCATATAATACAAAAAAGAAAGAGTAGTGAACTATATTAAAAATGTAGAGTGCAAATAACTATAATACAGGACACACACTTGGAAAGAACTGAATATGTGAATTTGATAAAGAAAGGTTTTCAGGATGGTTATTCAGTGAAATACATTGGACAAAGGAAAAGAGGAGAACTGATATTAATTGCAAGAGGAGCTCCAGCAGTGATAGAAGATAAAAAAGATAATAATGGCAGATTTGTAGTAATAAGGGGCTACTGGCATGTGTTTATATTCCATCTAAAACTGCTATAATGGAGCTTAAGAAAATTCCGGGAGAAATAATCAGCTTTCAGCAAGGAACATTACTTATAGGTAGAAACTGGAATTTGATTTGCAGCAGTGAAGATGTGTCTGGGGGACCCAGAAGGGGAATACAACAAAGAAGGGTAGATTTTTGAAGAAATTTATGAAGATAATTGGCATGGAAGATGTGAATTCAGTACTATGACTTTGGAGTGAGTTTACTCCCCAAGATACAAAAACTGGGCAAGGCTAGACAATTTACATTTCACAGGAACATGTGCATTTAATTGAAGCTTTTGATGCGCATTCAACAACTATTTCAGATCATGCCAATAAATCCACAAAAAATAAACCACCAATAAATCCAAAAAAATGAAGCAGTCCAGCCCACGATTTGGTGCAAAAACATTTAATCCATAGTTAAAAACAGAACTGATAAGCACTTTCGTCTTAAAACACAAGACTTCAACAGATATCCAGTTGCTTATTCAAACCACTTATATACTGTTAAATGAAAATTAACAAATTAAGTGATAGTTAGTTGAATGCCTTAAAACATACACTAATATAAAAAAGCATCTAATCCATATAAACATATGTCCTTCTACACCTGGGAGACCTTTACCTTTAAAACAGGTTTAACTGTAATGTAGTCATTTAAATTTAGGTACACATTAGATTTTAACCTTAGCTGCCATTTCAATTCTTTATTTAAACAACATATTTTTCAGGTCACCCCCTCTGGGGTTCCTTTTAATCACCTCCAAAATCCCAAATTTAAAATTTACAAAACTCTTACAAGTTACTGAATGTTTGAAAAGTGCACTAGTTTCTTTTTTCATTTTGATGTTATGGAGGTTTTCATACATTCTGTCTTTTAAAGCCCTTTCCTTCTTACCGACATAATATGTTGAACAACCTCCACAATTAGCAAAGTATATTAACATTTTGGAATTAAAATTACCATTACAAAATAATACTTTAACTCTGGAAAATTGACTAGAGAGCAGTGAGTCAGCCTTGTTAATGTATGGACACTGTTTACACATTCCACAAGGGGTGGTTGCCTTTTTTATCCTAGAGCAGTCCTCTGCAGAGTATTTGAACTCGTTCTTAAAATTTTTTCCACTTCTAAAGGAAAAAATGGGCTCATCCCCTACTACCTCAAAAACCTCTTTGCTCACTTTTACAATACTTCAGTTGGCCTTTACAACCTCTTTAATGGACCCTGTATGCCGACTAAATTATATCACCTATGCTTTCTGATATTTAGTGTCGTTCTCATTAATTTTTATTTTTTCTAAACCCACTCCCAAAAGTGGGGTGCATTTTGTACCCCAACCTCTATACATCTCATCTAAACTTTCACGGGTTTCTTTTTCAGGGTATCCTCTACTTAGGAACATCTGCTTTAATTTAAAAATCTCATCATCCAAATCCTCCCTTTCTGAGGTCATTCTGGCAACTCTAATTGCTTGTCCCTTAACCAAGTTCTTTTTTTTGGGAATGGGAATGATTGCTGGAGTAATGGAGGTAACTATTACACCAAGTATCCTTTCTGTGTATGTTGGATTTAAATCCATTTGATTTATGTGAAATGGTGACATTCAAATAACTTATCCACTCATTACTCCACTGATGTGTTAACGTAAAAAAAAAACTGGTGCAACCATTTAAATATTCCATGAACATCCCTACACTTTTCATCCCCCTCCCACAACACAAAAATACCATCCAGCAATCATCCCCAATCCCATAAAAAGAACTTGGTTAAGGGACAAGCAATTAGAGTTGCCAAAATGACCTCGGTAAGCTGGGCATCATATCTTTGCATTGACATCTGTTAGAAGTGAAATAGTGCATGCGGCCCATTCACAAACACTAGGCAAATGGACTCAGTAGGGAAAAATGCATGCACTACAGTACATCTGTGTCAAAAGGACTAGGGCATTTGGCATTGAAAGATAAGGGAAGGTTACAAGGCATGGGCACCCTTCAGTTCAGTAGGGCACTCAACAGTGCAAAGATAAGACACGGGAGGAAAAGGGGTGTAAATTACAGCAGCCTGTGCCCCCCCCCAACAAAGATAAAAGGCAGACATGTAAATGTATGGGAAATGTATTTTAATGGGGAGGCTACAGCTAGTGCTTTTGCTTTGGAAACACAGATAAGCACACAGCCAGTCATCCATGCATGTGCTTGCATTTCAAAGCAGAATACAGAAACCCAAATGAATGATCTGTAGACCACTGCATACTAAGAAGGGATGGCTAATATGCATGTGTGTGTACAGCAGTTCATAGAAAGAATGACCAGCCTTAGACTCCACCCAATCTAGCAACAGTCGCCATTTTTTGGCTCATTTTGTTTTTTTACTGAATGGCTGATGTCAGCCATACCAGGTTACTCATTCTATCATTCATTCAGACTCAAGGCTGTGGGCAGCAAAACAAAAGGAGGTGGAGTTGAAATATATATAAAAGACATACACACCTCTAATCTGGTTAAACAGTATGATGCACAGGAAATACTCCAGGTGCAGTTAACAATTGGCAAGACCCCTATTCAAATTATAGCTAGCTACAGGCCTCCCAACTCTGACTCCACGTATCTGGACCTCTTCGAATCTATCAATATTCAACCCTTTACCCTGATCCTGGGCGACTTTAACTATCCAACCATAGACTGGAAGAAATACTCATGCCAAAACACAAATGCCCATAGATTCCTTGATTTTGTCAATGCAAATGCCTTGGACCAGTTGGTTGACATCCCTACAACAGGTGAAAATAAATTGGACTTAACCAACATAAGTAACCACTGCAGTATCCCTACAGTGTCAACATCCCTGGTAAGATCAGACAACACAGCATATTCCAAAGAGGTATTAGAAATATTTTGGAAATTGTATGAAAGTCTGTATAAAGCATAGAAATACAGAAATCAAAAAAAGGTACAAATGGAAATGTTTATTGAAGAATTAAATATGCCAAGGTCAAGTAGATGAGGCTCAATTACTAACAGTTAGGATAGGAGAAGAAGAGATAAATATGGTGATGTATAACCGATCCACAGAAAAGTCCCCAGGAATAGATGGTATTCCTGTGGAAATCTGGAAGATAGGAGGGAAAAACAATAAAGATGTGGAAGGTTTTGTTTAGAAGTATTTAAGAGAAGTACTAACATCCTAGAAGAAAGTTATGGCAGCTGTAATACCTAAAGAGGGCAAAGACCCATCATATCTAGCTTCATACAGGCCCATTTCAATACTAAACCATGATTATAAAATCTTTATTTCTATAATGGCTAAAAGAATGTCAAAAATGATGCCAAAGCTGACAGATATGGATCACTGTAGTTTTGTGGAGGAAAGACAAACATTTGATAACATTAACAGAACACTGACGATCCAGAGGGAACCAGAATGTAAGAAAATACCACTGTGTTTTGATGCAGGGAAAGCATTTGACACAGTAAGCTGGGACTTTATGAGCACAACAATGGAAGCATTTGCCTTCCATGATAAAAATTTTAAGGTTGATTTGCAGGATATATGAAGGATCAGAGGCAAAAATTAAAGTGGGTGAGGTCCTCTCTAATCAGGCAGGAGTGTCTTCTTTTCCCTTTGTTATTTGCATTATATTTAGAACCACTGGCAAAGAAAATAAGGGGCCCAGAAATTCAAGGATATAATTGGTATGGGAGTCGAGCAAAACTGGTTCTATTTGCAGATTACATTATTTTATACCTGATAAAACCAGAAAAGGACATTTCAGTGTTGTGGAACATTTTGAGACAGTTTCAAATCTTTTTGGGATACAAAATTAATGAAGCTAAAACAAAGGCAATAGCTGTAAATTATGTACCCACACAGGAATTGGTTCAGCAATATCCATATTTATGGGGACATAATAAAATGAAGTACTTAGGGGTATGGATTAAAATGATTCCGGTGTGGCAGCTAAGGATATGCTGAAAGAGACTAAACAAAAGACAATACAAAAACTGAGAAATCAGAAGGTCTGTTATATGGATATGGATAATAAGATACAAGCAGTTAAAATGTGTTTAGTCCCTTTAGTCTTATACACAGATCAAGAATACTTTTATCAACCAGAGTAGAAGATGTGGACAGCGATTAATAAAGAGCTGAAGGAATTTACCTGTGGGGGAGTGGCAAGAGTCGTGGGATAAGCTGATTCTTCCAATAGAACAAGGCATATTGGGATTACTCAACTTGAAGGGGTACTTCAGAGCTACACAGTTAAGGCTCTCATACATAACATAAGCAGAAACCTATAATTCCAAGTGGAAAAGAATGATGATAAAACAGGGAGGAAGCTCAAGAATGAAGGAGAGACTGGTATTTTGCATGCAGATCTTTAAAAAGAATAATAATCCAACAAAATATTACATTCATAAAGTAGCAGAAAGTATTCTAAGAACTAAGCCAAAATGGGAATGGATGGCTGCAATTAGGGAAACAGACAATAGGCAAGAAGGGGATGGAATTTGTTGGAGAAAATTGGCAAAGGAACCAAGGTTTTGGGAGCAAATAACTAGAGAGGGGAAAGGTAACAGAATGGGAAGATGCCAAAAATGTATTTGGACTGCAGGTTAGAGATTGCCTTCCCTATTAAGGATTGATATCCGAGTACAGGCAAAGAGAAAGAAATATGGGGGTCCTAAATAAAAGACCAGCACTGGCAGAGTCTTTAATAGTAATCTAGAACAGATGATGCTGTTAAAAAAGAAGAATAAGTAAAGCATATAAATATTGCATGACACTATAAGAATCAATCAGAGGAGGTTAGAAAGGATTGGAAAGGGATTGAATAATCAATTCACAAAGAAACAATAGGGGCATATATATGTACGTCTCCCAGATATGCAAAAAAAGAAATCTAGAAGATTTTGGATTTTTACTTGCAAATGTTTACATAAGTATTTTTATACCCCAAGTAGACTCCAAAGAATTTTTCCTCAAGTAGACAGCAAATGTTGGTGTGATGGGGAAGAAAAACATAACTGGGAACATATTTTCTAGGAGTGTAATGAGTTGGCAGACTATCAGAGATACTGGGTGAGCAAACTGATGTATTTAGGGAAATGATTTTTCTGACCTATGATACAGACCTGGAATTGCCTAGCCATCATAAGGCCTTGCTGAGTCTAACTATGGTGGCTTCCAAAAAAGCAGTTACTAGAAAATAGAAATCAGAGTCGAAACCAACTGTACTAGAAGTAGTGAATATAGTAACAGAAATAAAACAACCAGAATTGGGATCTTTAGAAAAAGGTAGGAACAAATTACATAGAAAAAAATGGGAATTGTGGGAATGATACATACAGTGGAGGAATGAGGTTTAAAATGAGGCAGGATTTAAATGAGCTATATAATGTCAGCCTGACAATGATTGGGTAGATAAATGATGTATATTTACAACTAAAATTATGTCAGATGGTCTGTGATGTATATTGCTTGCAACTAAGATTATGTCAATATGGATTGTTTTACTTTATATAAATGTATGTTTGCCTATGTCATAAATGATAATTTAATAAAGATGTTTCCTGTTTAAAAAAAATGTTTAGAAAGTAAGCACTCTAACACATCTTAATTTTTATGAAATACACTTATTTATAATTACTCTAACATAAGACCCTCGTCCCCACGTTTGCAAAACATATCTTCGTGCATGTACCAGTATAAAGAATTTAAAATAAACATTTCACATTGAGTCAAACTGCATTAGTCAGGCTAAGATTTGCAGAAAAAAAGAATAATGTATTCTGTATCTAGTAATATGTTGTATTCAGTAACTTGTAAGCATGTTCCTTTTGCACTTACAAGTTAATTAAAACAAAGAGTTAGAAGGTCACACTGAAAAACCAATCAGAAAACCAAGCTAGAACTTCCAATGAGTGACCTCCCAAACCTCCTGAAACAGAGGCACATGGGATATATGCAAATGACCCGTATGAACATCAGGTGTTTCAGCTATATGGCGATTCTGACTGCCCATGACTTTTACATTTGAAGTCGTTTTAATAGACAATTTCAGGCCAGTAAAGCCAAACCCCACTAGCCATGGATATGCATAGTTCGGCACTTACAAGTTAATGAAATAACTGTTCTCCCCAAAGACTAATCATCCTTTTTAGATGTCTCTGGATGTAAAAGATGCCTTTGAACTTATTTAAAAATGGAAAGCAGAACATTCATTTGATATCCACATCCATGGTAGTGAATTCTCAGTCAGCACAGAACTGCAAAGGACTTTCAGAAGTGCATTTTCTGACTTATTTTTTTAAGGAATAGAATCACACACTAATTCTTTAATCATGTCATCCTTGCAGCCACTGCTCATTAGTGGGCACAGTTCTAACAGCTTCCATCACTGCAGTTCTGCATCATCAGTTTCTATGATCAAGATGAAATGAACTGCTCTACTGATACACATGGAGGCTTGTTTCAAAATACTATCTTGTTTTACAGAGGACCATGCTAAGCAATGGTAATATGTAATCACCCGAGTTACATAATCAAATGGGTCACCTTAAGGTAATAATGTTGCTTAATGTGGTAAGGGCAGAAGGAACACGAATAGTAAACAAACATCCTAACAAAATACTACTAGATCATATACTGAAAATGATCTCAAAGAGCTGTGAAAGGAATAGCAAAATGTATATATATATATATATATATATATATATATATATATATATATATATATATATATATATATACTTTTTTTTTTTTTTTTACTGGGAAAGTCCTACTTCTAAAAAATGTCCAGAACAAAAAGTTAACTGCATTTTCTTTTCGCTGCTGTTGTTGACTGGTCTGCTGATATAAAGAGAAAAAAAGAATTTATACATGTTACAGACTAATTTTATAAATATAAACACTATAAATCTTTACTTCAAAACACTTAATGGAGTGATGAAAACATAAATTTGACATTTCTTAATGTGAATTTTACCAACCTTGTGAGGTACGATAATGACATTAGAAATAAAAAACATTTGTTTTTTTAAGAAAGCTACAGCTGAATTTTCATTGTTTTCTAGAACACTCAACTATGTCTAAGTGTGAGAACAAACCACTAACCAGTCTTGCTGCATCATACTGCATGACTACACAATTGGCATCAGCAGAACTTAGCAGTTATCCCTTAGAAACACTGACTGCCAACTCTGATTTACTACTCTAGTTCTATAATAGCAGTGGTCAATGTCAGTGAGATACCAACAGCACATTTATCGTAAGGGGAATGCTTACGTTTACTAGACTTATTGACAACCACTGTCCTTTTATGTTATTCAGTGTTCACCACACTTTTTGTTATCTGGCAGAAATTCAACATCCACAAATGTTTGAGACAGACTATAATTACTGAACCAGCCTACACTTTAATTTCAAAGCACAAGTCAAGCAGAGGTCACAGTCCAAAGACTTGACCATTTAGAAAAAGATAACATTTGTGTCAGCACTTAGAACTAGCATGCCCCTTTCTTTCTAAAATTAATTAAAACATAATGTTTATTATAATGTCCGATATAAAAAAAAAAACAATGTGTTAAACAGGAGAAAGTAACACAGACACTACCAGGTTTTGAGTTTATTTCATCTTGTGTTTGTTTACTCACTGCTTAGTCAGCTAAATTGATGCTTAGACACCATCTGGTCAGGTAACACATTTAAAATAATTACACATTATGTTAAGAGAAATCAAGTTAAACAAATACACTACAGTTTCATGCAATAGGATTATACGGAGTAGAAAAAAGCTATGCAATTCATAAGACACCACCTGCCCTGATTACAAGATGGAGGATGCCTCAACCACTGGCATGGAAATGACAGAGGAGCCCAGTAAGCTGGGCATCATATCTTTGCATTGACATCTGTTAGAAGTGAAATAGTGCATGCTGCCCATACACAAACACTAGGCAAATGGACTCAGTAGGGAAAAATGCATGCACTACAGTACATCTGTGTCAAAAGGACTAGGGCATTTGGCATTGAAAGATAAGGGAAGGTTACAAGGCATGGGCACCCTTCAGTTCAGTAGGGCACTCAACAGTGCAAAGATAAGACAGGGGAGGAAAAGGGGTGTAAATTACAGCAGCCTGTGCCCCCCCCCCAACAAAGATAAAAGGCAGACATGTAAATGTATGGGAAATGTATTTTAATGGGGAGGCTATAGCTAGTGCTTTTGCTTTGGAAGCACACATACGCACACAGCCACAGTCATCCATGCATGTGCTTGCATTTCAAAGCAGAATTACAGAAACCCAAATGAATGATCTGTAGACCACTGCATACTAAGAAGGGATGGCTAATATGCATGTGTGTGTACAGCAGTTCATAGAAAGAATGACCAGCCTTAGACTCCACCCAATCTAGCAACAGTCGCCATTTTTTGGCTCATTTTGTTTTTTTACTGAATGGCTGATGTCAGCCATACCAGGTTACTCATTCTATCATTCATTCAGACTCCAGGCTGTGGGCAGCAAAACAAAAGGAGGTGGAGTTGCAATATATATAAAAGACATACACACCTCTAGGCTGGTTAAACAGTATGATGCACAGGAAATACTCCAGGTGCAGTTAACAGTTGACAAGACCCCTATTCAAATTATAGCTAGCTACAGGCCTCCTCCAAGTCTGACTCCACGTATCTGGACCTCTTCGAATCTATCAATATTCAACCCTTTACCCTGATCCTGGGCGACTTTAACTATCCAACCATAGACTGGAAGAAATACTCATGCCAAAACACAAATGCCCACAGATTCCTTGATTTTGTCAATGCAAATGCCTTGGACCAGTTGGTTGACATCCCTACAACAGGTGAAAATAAATTGGACTTAACCAACATAAGTAACCACTGCAGTATCCCTACAGTGTCAACATCCCTGGTAAGATCAGACAACACAGCAGTCACTTTCAAAGTCACCATCTCCCCTAACCCCCCTCTAGCTAGGGCCAAAGAAAAAAAAAACTACTTCTCCAAAGCGGATTACAACCTCCTGAGGGAAGGTATAAACAGCTTTGCAGCCCCCACACCCTCCACAGAAACTGGCACGTATGTCACAAACTTGCAACAAAGTACTATATGAGCATTTATACAGCTGCACGGAATCAGGAATACCAGACAGGATGAAATCCTCCTCCTCAAGAAGAGTAAACCTGTCTGGTGGACATCTACAATAAATAAACTCTAAAATAAAAGGAAAAAAATTGCTGTCCAAGACCAAGGAGCAGCAAGTGTCTAATTGGAAGCTATCTCTCCTTAGCCTGAACAAGCAAATAAGAGCACTAGTGAAATCTTCCAAAACAAACAGAGTCCAAACTGGCCACATCTACTAAAGACAATCATAAGGCTTTCTTCACATATGTCTGCAATCTCAAGGGAAGCACTCAGATCTGCACAGAATTAGTGGACAAGGGCACCACATACACAAAACCTGTAGATATAGCCAACCTGCTAGCAGACAGATTCAGTGTAAACTTCACCCCTCTGCCCCCCCCCCCATGAGTAAAACAGGACATCCTCAGTACCTGCCCACCCTCCCCTCATCTCCAGGGAGCATTTCATCACAGCCCTCTCAAAGGCAAAAAATACTGTCTCCATGGGACTCGATAACATCCCAGGCTGTATCCTACATGAACTCAGGCAGGAACTTGCAGCACCATTAGGCACCCTCTTCAACCAAAGCCCGAGTATTGGCTTCGTCCCAGCCGAGTGGAGAACAGCTACTGTCATCCCTTTGCACAAAGGTGGAGCATCCACTGATCCAGGAAATTATAGACCCATCAGCCTGACTAGCCTGATCTGCAAGGCCATGGAGCGGATTATCATGGACCTCATATACAAGGACAATGGCAACCTTGACCCCACACAGTTTGGTTTTGTCAAGGTGAGGTCATGCCTATTAAATTTGGTCAACTTCTTTGATACAGTCACCAAGGCCATAGACGAGGGGAAGACAATGCACACCGCCTACCTTGATCTGGCCAAGACCTTCGATACTATTCCCCACTCAGGTATAATAGATAAACTCTCTCAACTAGGCATCAAATCCATATGTTACCAGATAGGTAGTAAATTGGCTCACTGATAGAACCCACCTAGTCAAAATAAGGGAATCCACCTCAAGTAGATGACCCGTAACAAGTGGTGTACCCCAGATATCAGTTCTGGGGCCTCTGCTGTTTGGGATATAGTTCTCAGAGGTGCAGGCCAAATCTAGTAGGCTATGGCTGACCAAGTTTGCAGATGACTGCAAGCTGGATGCTGTCATCAACTCCCCTAGTGATGTGGACAACTTCCAAGAGCGTGTCACTCAAACAAATGACTGGTGCCAGAAACATGGCCTCAAACTGAATGCCAAAAAATGCATCATCCCTTTTGAGAAGAATGACAGCCTCACAAATCATCACATTGATAATAAGGCACTAAGCACGAAATCAGTCGTGAGGGACTTGGGCACCCAGGTTGATAGGAAACTCACTTTTGATCACCATATTGCCTCCGTTGTATGGAAAAGCTTTCTACATGGCCCACCTCATTAGTAAGGGTATCTCTTCCAGGGGCAAGGTGGTCATAACATTCCTGTATTCTTCCCTTATAAGGCCGATTATTGAATACAATGCCTCTTTTGGCAAGTACCTCACAAAGCACACGCAAGAGCTGGAGAGACCGCAGACATTCCTCACCCAGAGAATCCAGGGCCTCAAACATCTACTGTACTCAGATAGGCTAAAAGCCCTGTCCCTCTACTCAAGTCTCCTACAGACTCCTCAGAAGTGACCTCTGTCTGGCATACAAAGCAATCTCAGACCCCGCCCTGATGGGACTGCTGCATATCCGCAAGTCTAGCTCCACTCGAGTAACCCACACGCGCAACCTCAGCCTGGTCTGTGACATCAATAGGACTTGTTGGCAAGACAGATTTGTGTCCCAGAGACTCCCCCTTTTGTGAAATAGACTCCCTCTCCATGCAAAGCAGAGTACCTCATTAACCCTTTTTAAGCGCAACCTGGATAACTGGATGGGGAACAGCAAATACACCCCTGGGATTCCACCTATGTCCCTGCTGGACAGTGGTATAGGGGGTAGCATGGGCTAAATTCTTGGCAAGGCTTTTAAGGGCCTCAGGGAAAATAGCCTAGTAACTTCCTATGATCACCATCATCTATAGTACTGATCACAGCTGGACTGCGAGCATGAGGTTCAGCCCTTGACTGCTTGTCAGCATAGCTGTGGAACAACAGTGTCCACAGACATCGGCAGGTTACATTAGCACCTTTTGCTTCCTACAGTGCTTTTGTCTGTACTGTTCACATGTGTGAGTACGCACATGTGTACATATGTCTCTATGGGTCCTGAATCCTTGACTGAATGCACATTTATTCAAATAAGGGTTTAGGTGGTGCGTTTTAAATATTCATTTCTCTGAGTGTCAGTTTTTCAAAACAAGCAAGTTTTCATATGAGGGGTATGTATGTGTGCGTGTGTGTGCATCCATGAGTGTGTGTGTGTGGGGGGGGTGCGAGTGTTTGTGTACAAGCAAGTGCATGTAGGTTAGAGTAAGTTTTAGTGTATATGTGTATAGAGGTAAGGGTTAAGTAAGTAGTTAGCTTTAGTGTGTGTGCATATATATATATATATATATATATATATATATATATATATATATACACACACACACACACACACACACACACACACACACACACACACACACACGTGAGTGTAAGCAGGTTAGGGTTAGATGGTAACATTAGATGTTAAGAGGGTAGATCTAGTGTGCACAGAGCATGTAGTGGTGCATGTGTATGTCTGAGCCTGTCTTGTGTGTAATGGTGGTTTTATGGAGGTTGGGGTTAGAGTTACCATGCATTATTATTGTTTTCTTTTTGCAATCTTTTGCACAGTCAGTATTCGGCATTTTCGGTAAGAGGAATGTTCGAATAGTTTTTGCCAGAGTTTTAGTATTCTGCATTCAAGCAGCTCATTCATTCATTCTAGAATCACCTAAACACAAAGGTCTGTCATTTAGAAAGGTTAGCTTTTTACATATACAATTTCACGTATCAATGGACTTGTGAGCATTCAGGGGCTGTGTTTGCACAGCAATGCTTGCTGGTATGGCAGCTGGGGAATGGGTTAGGCTTTTGAATAATTAGTACATGTCTGGAACTTAAATGTAATAGCAATGCTGTATTAGAGGATAGGCTTGGTAAAAAGTCTTCCCATCATGAATTGCATGAATTCTTTTTTCATGCTAAGTTGCTCGCATGCATACATTTGGCATAAATCCAGTAAGTTATGTGCAGCCTGACACTACTTGTTGAACTGGAAGTGGACATTTTCCAATCATTTTGCCTGTGTAATTGAAGTATATATCTATGCAAACTGCCTAGAATACAGAAGAGATGTACAACACTTTGCAAGTCTAATTTACAGGTACTGTAATACTAGTTCATAGAAACATATTTTGTTTTGTTAACCAGGGATATTCTGAATGAGCAGTTGCCCATTTTCAGCGAGTCCTATGAAGACAAAAAAACGCAACACAATAAGCAAAAAAAATTCAAAAGTACAACTGACATGAAGCTATGCTTCTGCAGATATAAATAAATAGACATATGCAATTCTGGAAATATGTAGATGACTTCAATGACTTATCTGATCACAGTTTATGCAATTATCGCCTGCATAGGGCAGCTACATAGAAATTATGAAAACAAAGAAAAAATGGAGGAAGAGACAATTGTGTAGAGAGGTTTGTGTGTAAGGTAGGAGGGAAGAACTGACATACAGAATTCTAGACGAAAAGGAATGTCTTTAAATAGTTACAGAAAAACAAAAGTAATGCAAGATAAATATCAAGAGCTATATGGTAAAGAAGGTAGAATTTATATGCTGTTAACTTGTGTTGTGATTTACATTTTAAGGTTAGTATTATGGTTGACAGAATAACTTTAGCGCAGTCTTCAGTCATATGAATTAAGGAGATCTACATTTATAGGCTGTGTTCTTAACTTACACATGTTGAACAGTACCAACCACCTGCTAATAGTCACACTTCACTCTGAATTTCAAACATTTGTTATATAGGGTCCTGAAAAATACAACACAAATGCTAATTCTAACCCCACTAGAAACCAGTAGAAAATCAAAAGGCCATAGTGAAGAATACTTATGGAAACTAGGAAATGTTGACTCCTAGGATGAATTAAGGAAGTTACATCCCTAGAGTGGTAATGGGAAACAAAAAAGTGTGTGTAGCACAGGAGAGATTGCATACTAAAAAAGGGAAGGGACAGCATTACAGTTCTGGCCTCAATACAGTGAAACAGCAGCACAAAGTATGTTGACATAGCAGATTATACAATAAACTACTGAGAAAAGTCTGCACTATGGTATCATGGAACACACAAAGAACTACTAGAATCAGCTGAACCTTTACAGGTGACACTGTCACAGCACCAGACCAAACTGTAATGCCTAATACAGTAAAGACTGTAACCATGAAAGACAAAATGTTATGGTCATAAAAGAGAGAAAAATACTTCCAAGGAGCCCTTAGCAGAGTGGTGCTCAGTGGTAATATCTCAGCCTCATAACTCCAGTGCCTGGAAGTCAATTCTGACTAAGTTACTATGTGCAGTATGCAAGTTCTACCTGCGTCTCCAATGAATTTTCTCTGGGTAGTTCAATTTTTTTACCATTTCCCTAAAATCGTTTTTTTTTTGGCTATTTAAACTGTCCAAATATATGCTGCATCTGTATTTATCTGCCCTTGTTGCCCAGATTATGGTTGAAAATTATCTGAACAGTTTCCTTACTCAATTAACAAACATACATCAAATTCAAGTGGCCAATAGCTTATTTCACAAGCTTGTCTCTCTCTCTCTCAACTTTTTTCTGTACTTTATTTGACCTCCACAGAGAAGGAGTGGGAAATTAACCATTAGCAGTGTCACACAAACACTTTCAGAAGTTAAAAAAAAAAGCACATCTTCTTTTGTGTGTGCTTTCAGCTGCTGTTTGTCTAACAGTGCTAAGTGTTTCAAGGTTTTCAAAACTACATTCCTATGCATTTTCTCTGCAAGTAGTGGTTCATTGGAGCAGCTGAAGCTCCATGGACTACAAAAAATTATGATAGTCTTTTTGATCAGAAATACTTGTGTTTTTTTTTGTTTTTTTTCCAAAAACATTTTTATTAAAATTTGTTAATAAACATGGACACAAAATATTAAAAATAAATATAATACATAACTATTTATACGATATACAAACATCCATGATAAACATCTGTTTTATCCAAGAAAGGTAATCAATATTTATCTAGCAATCTCTCCAATTTTTGGCAAGCTAGTCTTTTGTGCGTTACATTTGATGATCTCTGATAAATAGTTTGCATTTCTTTTTTACATACAGATTTTGCTATTGAAATAAACTCAGTAAACATAAGATCTTGCTTATTTTTCCAGTTCAATGTAATTACTTTTTGAGCAATAGCTAGAATTATCCAAAGAGCAGGTAACTGATGTCTAGGAATTACACTTGAGGTAGGGACATTGAATAATATCAGAGTTATTAATTTGACAGTTATCAGACCACAGGGCTTTTGTGAAATGTCTAAAATCACCCCAGTACTGTGCGAGAGTTATACATTCGATGAACATATGAACCCAATTGGCTTCAAGAATATCACCACACTTCTAGCATTTGCTTTCAATACTCTTGGTTATAAGGTCAATTCTGTGTGTAGTGTAAAAGCTTTTATGAATAAATCTCCAGGTATATAGTCTCCAATATAAAGATGACGGTGTTTTTTTATTGAATTTAATAACTGTTTTTTATTACTGTTAGATAAAGGTTCACCATTAATCTTTATGGAGTAATTCCAAAAAGCTTGGCCAAAAGTAATCAAGTCTTCTCATAGGATTTTATATACAGGTGATATGCTTAATTTATGTTCAATGTTCATTGACCTACACCATATGAATAGTTGTATCAATCTTGGTATAAATATCAGTTTCTAGATTTATTGACACTCTCACTTTATTTTCAACAAAATGTCTTAAAGATTGAATACAGAGCCAATTATCTTGACAGACATTATATCTGGCTAAGAGAAAGTTCATTGGATGGATGCTCTTCTTGTCTATAAACTGGTGTCATAACTTTAGATTATTCTCTTTAAGATTCCACATCTTATTGATATTGAAGGTATCTAGGCAATCTGGTGTATAAGCTTTGGGAAGTGTAATGAAAAGGTGTTTTTTAGACTATAACTGTTGTTGATTATATTTTTGAAAATATAAAATATTTGGTTTATATCATGTGAGAAGTGGCTAAATTTCTTATTATATAAGCAATATTCACGGAGTATCTAAAATATTTCGTTAATTCCAAAGGTTTCCTTAAACTGAGTTTCTGAGTTCTCAGAGAAAGTCATATGTATTTCATGTAGTTGTTTCCAGCTAGAGGTGTACATGGATGAAATCCAGTGTAGTAGTATGTTAATAACAGATATGGAATATAACTATGTTGGGAAAGCCAATCCCATTATTGTCCCAGGCTCTACCATGCCATTTAAAGGCTATTCTTGGTTTCTTTGGAAACCATAGAAAAGTTAGTAATAGGAAACCTATTTGTTTAAAGAAGTTCTTAAGAGGAGGCAAAATCAATGATTGTATGTAAAATAAAATCTTGGGAAAAATAATCATTTTCTATTAATGTAAGTCTGTTTTCCATGGTGAAAAACATTTTGTTCCATTTTTTAGTCAAGTCACTGATTATAGCTACCAGTTTAGTGAAGCTAAATTTAATAGTCTCATTCCATTTATTCTTAATACTTATTCCTAGATAATCTATCTTATCGTTTTCCCAGCTGAATGTTTTGTATTTTTGCCAGTTGCTATCTATTTGATGTTTTGGTTTTATTTTGATTAAAATTGAGCTCTGAGACTTTAAAAAACAGAGTTATGGTATTCATGATATGTTGTAAAGAGCCTTCTATGTCACTGGATGTTAGTAGACTATAGTCAGCAAAAAGCTGAATTTTTGTACAGTATCCCTCATTAACTTGAAATCCTTTGATATTTGGGTTATTTCTAATAAATGAAGCAAAAAGTTCCACTGATAAAGTGAAAAATAATGGGGATAGAGGGCAACCTTGTCTAGTTCCCTTATGAATTTTTACTGGGAATGATAGACATGAACAAATCTTAACAAATGCTTTAGAAACACTATAAATATTGAATATCAGTTTAGTGAAATCTGAAGTAAAGTTAAATTTTTTAAAGATTTTTTGAAAGTATGACCAACTAAGGGAATTGAACGCCTTATCAATACCCATACTAATAATAGTTAATTATTTCTTGGTTTTGTTTGCAATGTCTATTAGAGACAGTAGCTTAACAATATTGTTGTGTACTTTTCTATGCAAGATAAAGACAGTTTGATCAAAGTGTATTAGATTGGGTAATATATTCTTTAGTCTTTTGGCCAGGATAAACATAAACAATGATATGGGTCTATAGGATGCATATAGTTGGGGGTCCTTACCTTGTTTCAGAATGGGGGAAATTGAGTACTTCCATGAGGGAGGGAAAATTAAGTCTTGTTTAACCATGGAAAATGTGTTTAATAATAACTTTGCATGCTCTGGAAAAATTTTATATATTTCTGGGATTATCCCGTCAAACCCTGGGGCTTTATTATCCTTCAGATTTTTAACTTGTTCTTTCACTTCTACTAAGGTTGTTTATTTATGGTACTATTTTGTTGTTTTGATAGTTTAGTCTTGATATTTTCTTGCAGAAATGTATCTATTACAACGTCTGAATCTAGTGGTGATTGCATGTCATTAATTGATTGATAATGATTTCTAAAGGCTTCTAAATATACCTCCTAAATCAGTTGTTCTTTTTACTGTGTTATTATTCTTGTATTTAATTTCATTAATGTGATTTTGTTTATTAATTTGTTTGGATCTGATAGCTAGTTTATGTAAATGTCTGGGGTTTACTGAATAGGACTGTAGTATAATCTTTTCTAAGCTTATAGCAACCTTACGGTTCAATATTTCTAAATATTTGTGGTTTAGCTTAGAAATTTCAGTAAGTACTGCTTTATCATTTGATTTTACATTGATTTTACATTTAGTTTGAACTTATCTATTTTGGCTTGTAAATCAGAAAGTTCCTTGTCCTATTCCTTTTTCTTTTGAAAATACCAAGCTTTAACTCCACTAAATATGTGAACTTTTAATGCATCCCAGAGTATGATATCTGTTACTTCATCATTATTGTTGTTTTCCATAAATGCATTTATTTCTTTTAATAACCACTCCTTAAAACCTTTTAACTTAGTAACATAGGCTGGGATTCTTTGAAACATTATCATATCATCTTTTTCACAGTCAAGCTGAACAAAAAGGCATTATGGTCAGAGTGGACCTGACTGTATTACAACATCACTTATTTTAGAGTAAAGAGTGTTGGACACAAAAATCTTATCAATATTAGTTTATGTGCCAAATCAGAAAGAATAATTAGTGTATTGAAGTGAATTTTGAACTCTTAAATTATGTATGTCTCTAAAATTCATTGAGGCTATAAAACTGTTTACCTTTTTAGCTTGTGTCGTTTGTTTAACCTTACTATTTTTAGAGGTGTCTTCATCTGATAACAAGCAATTGAAATCTCCCACCAGAATAACTTCTCCCTTTGCATGTAAAGTAATGAGATCCAAGTATTTCTTCACATATTCAGTTCCTAGACCAGGAATTCAATATGAGTTTTCCAGTGTGAAGCATTTCTTATTAACTTCTAGCACTACTAAGCTTAACATTCCGTCTTTATCTGAAAAGGTGTTTAAAATTTTAGGTAGTGTATAAGTATTATTCCATAGTATAAGAGTACCTCTCCTTTTGGCTCTAAAGCAGGAATCCGTGAGAACTCTAAAACCATTAAATAATAATTTTTTCAAATCCTTCTCCAGCAAGTGGGTTTCCTGGAAGAAGATTATCTGAGATCTGTGCATTTTAATGAAATTAAACCAGTACTTTTGACATTATTTAAGCCATTAATATTTAATGATAAGCATTTATATATCTTCATTTGTTAGTTATATTTAGAACATCAATAATACCTTCCAAGTATAATGACGAAGTAATTCAAGATGCCAGACTGCTAGCAGCACTGAGCATTAGCTCTGCTTATAACATTTTTATTATGACAGGAAATTTAATCTAATGTTTGGAAATACCAATCCAAAAATATATCAGAGGATTTGTGAATATAGGTCCTTTATTATTTTTCAAAAATTAGTACTAAAACATAAGTTTTTATTATTTTTCCTGTCAAGAAGTTTTTCCACAAGAAATCCAAGTATGAGTAACCTGAACTCTCATCAGGACAGTGTGGTAAAGAAGGAGCTGCAAACATTAATAACTACTGTTCAAGATCTATAAAAATGGACAAACTAGAGAATAAAATAGATACTATTAAACAAGACTGCAGTAAGCAGCTGGACATTCTTAGTGAAATGGCTAAAAAGCATTCTGAACAAATTGCTTCTACCGAGGAATCTGTAACAGAACCCAGCCATTGGGGATGCACAAGCCAGTGCATTTCTTTGTGCCGGTCCCAAGCCCGGATAAAAGGGGAGGGTTGCGTCAGGAAGGGCATCCGGCGTAAAATTTTGCCAAATCATACATGCAGACAAAAGTATACATATACATACCGGATCGGTCGAGGCTCGGGTTAACAACGACCACCACCAGTACTGTTGGCCAACAGGGTGCTGGTGGAAATTGGGCTACTGTTGGCCAAAGGAGGAGAAGAGGCGAAAGGCATGGCCGAAGGCAGGTAAAGGCTAGGACTGTGATAGTGAGGGTCGGAACTTTGAATGTTGGCAGTATGACTGGTATAGGGAGAGAGCTAGCTGATATGATGGACCAAAGGAAGGTTGGTATATTGTGTGTGCAAGAGACCAGATGGAAGGGAAGCAAGGCTAGGTGTATTGGAGACGGGTTTAAATTGTTTTATCATGGTGTGGATGGGAGGAGAAATGGCGTAGGCATTATCCTGAAGGAACAGTATGCTAAGAGTGTTTTGGAGGTGAAAAGAGTGTCGGATAGAGTGATGTTTATGAAGCTGGAAATTGATGGTGTAATGATGAATGTTGTTAGTGCATATGCTCCACAAGTTGGGTGTGCGATGGATGAGAAAGAAAAATGTTGGAGTGAGTTGAAGTGGTGATGACTGTACCCAAGGGTGAGAGACTGGTGATTGGAGCAGATTTCAATGGGCATGTTGGTGAAGGGAACAGAGGGGATGAGGAAGTGATGGGTAGGTATGGTGTTAAGCAAAGGAATGCAGAAGGTCAGATGGTAGTGGATTTTGCGAAAAGGATGGACATGGCTGCGTTGAATACATATTTTAACAAGAGGGAGGAGCATACGGTGACGTACAGAGTGGAGGAAGATGCACACAGGTGGATTATATCTTATGTAGAAAGGCCAATCTGAAGGAGATTGGAGACTAAAGTGGTGGCAGGGGAAAGTGTAGTTAGGTAGCATAGGATGGTGATTTGTAAGATGACACTGGTGATCAAGAAGAGGAGGATGAGTGTGAGGGCAGCACCAAGTATCAAATGGTGGAAATTGAAAAATGGTAATTGTGAGGTGATGTTCAGGGAAGAGTTAAGACAGGCACTGGGTGGCAGTGAAGAGTTACCGAATAGCTGGGTAACTACAGCAGAGCTAGTAACAGAGATGGTTAGAAAGCTGCTTGGTGTGACATCTGGAAAGAGGAAGGAGGACAAGGAGACCTGGTGGTGGAATGAAGAAGTACAGGAGAGTATACAGAGAAAGAGGTTGGGGAAGAAGAAGTGGGATTGTCAGAGAGATGAAGAAAGTAGACAAGAGTACAAGGAAATGAGGTGCATGGCAAAGAGAGAGGTGGCGAAGGCTAAGGATAAGGCATATGACGAGTTGTATTAAAGGTTGGACACTAAGGAGGGAGAAAAGGACCTGTACTGATTGGCTAGACAGAGGGACCGAGCTAGTAAAGATGTGCAGCAGGTAAGAGTGATAAAAGGATAATGAGGGAAATGTACTCACAAGTGAGGAGAGTGTGTTGAGCAGATGGAAAGAGTACTTTGAGGGGCAGATGAATGGAAGAGAATGAGAGGAGAGAAGGTTGGATGATGTGCGGACAGTGAATCATGACGTGTAGTGGATTAGCATGGAGGAAGTAAGGATAGCTATGAAGAGGATGAAGAATGGAAAGGCTGTTGGTCCAGATGACATACCTGTGGAAGCATGGAGGTGTTTAGGTGAAATGGCAGTGGAGTTTTTAACTAGATTGTTTAATGAAATCTTGGAAAGTGAGAGGATGCCTGAGGAATGGAGAAAAAGTGTTTTGGTACCGATTTTTAAGAATAAGGGTGATGTGCAGAGCTGTAGTAACTATAGAGGGATTAAATTGATCAGTCACAGCATGAAGTTATGGGAAAGGTAGTGGAAGCTAGGTTAAGAAGGGAGGTGATGATTAGTGATCAGCAGTATGGTTTCATGCCAGGAAAGAGCACTACAGATGCGATGTTTACTTTCAGAGTGTTGATGGAGAAGTAAAGAGAATGTCAGAAGGGTTGCATTGTGTCTTTGTGGATTTAGAGAAAGCATATGACAGGGTGCCTAGAGAGGAGTTGTACTATTTTATGAGGAAGTCGGGAGTGTCAGAGAAGTATGCAAGAGTGGTACAGGATATGTACGAGGGTAGAGTGACAGCGGTGAGGTCTGCAGTGGGAGTGACAGATGCGTTTAAGGTGGAGGTGGGATTACATCAAGGTTCAGCTCTGAGCCCTTTCTTATTTGTAATGGTGATGGACAGGCTGACAGACAAGATTAGACAGGAGTCCCCGTGGACAATGATGTTTGCAGATGACATTGTGATCTGCAGTGACAGTAGGGAACAGGTGGAGGAGACCCTGGAGAGGTGGAGATATGCTCTAGAGAGAAGAGGAATAAAGGTCAGCAGGACTAAGACAGAATATATGTGTGTGAATGAGAGGGAGGATAGAGGAATGGTGAGGATGCAGGGAGTAGAGGTGGTGAAGGTGGATGAGTTTAAATACTTGGGATCAACACTTCAGAGTAATGGTGAGTGTGGAAGAGAGGTGAAGAAGAGAGTACAGGCAGGATGGAGTGGGTGGAGAAGTGAGTCAGGAGTGATTTGTGACAGACGAGTACCTGTAAGAGTGAAAGGGAAGGTCTACAAGCAGGTAGTGAGACCAGCTATGTTATATGGGTTGGAGACAGTGGCATTGACAAAAAGGCAGGAATCAAAGCTTGATGTGGCAGAGTTGAAGATGTTAAGATTTGCACTGAGTGTGACAAGGATGGACAGGATTAGGAATAAATATATTAGAGGGTCAGCCCAGGTTGGAAGGTTTGGAGACAAAGCCAGAGAGGCAAGATTACGTTGGTTTAGACATGTGCTGAGGAGGGATGCAGAGTATATTGGGAAAAAGATGCTAAGGATGAAGCTGCCAGGTAACAGGAAAAGAGGAAGGCCTAAGATAAGGTTTATGGATGTGGTGAGTGAGGACATGCAGGTGGTTGGTGTGACAGAGCAAGATGCAGAGGACAGGAAGAAATGGAAACAGTTGATCTGCTGTGGCAACCCCTGACGGGAGCAGCCGAAAGAAGAAGAAGAAGAGGAATCTGTAACAGATATGGATGGCAGACTGATGGAATGTGAAAGCCAAAATGAGCTTCTTTTGAAACAGAATACAAAACTAACAGAAAAGCTGGAAGACCTAGAAAGTAGGTCACAGAGAAACAACATTAGATTCTATGGAGTACCAGAAAAGGAAGAGGGAACTGATATGATACACTTTCTTAATAACTGGCTTCCAACAGCACTAAATCTTCCTGAAGCCCTTTCCATTGGTATGGAGAGGGCTCACTGGTCTCTAGCAAAACCTGCTTCAACAACAGTTTCTCCTAACCCCAGATCCATCACTGTTAGATTTTTGTCCTCCCAAGATAAGGATTTGGTTCTGAAGTCTGAGTGGAATAATTCTCCCATCAAAATAAAGGACAAACTTGTTTGTTTCGACAATGACTATATTTCATCTGTCATATCTAGAAGGAAAGAATGTGTTAACTTTAAGAGATTTTATCAAGGGAACAGCAAAGCATAAATTCTCTTTCCCTCCAGGATAAAAATATTTTTACCAGAAGGTGAGAAGATTTTTAGCGCTTTGTCAGAGGCTTTGGACTTTATAGAGGACATGGAATGGTCTACATAGAGTCTGAAAAGACATGCAACTAAAAACACTTGGACTGTCAAAGAAAGTGCAAATAAAAATTAAAAGACACATAGGATTGTTATCAAATAATTCTAAATACTTTCTTGCAGAACTCTTTACTTAATGTTTTATTGGAATATATACACAACGCAAAGGTAAAGTGTCTTTATTTTACATAATATTTTATTGGAATACATATACCAAACAAAGGTCTTTATTTTGCATAGGCATATATCTATGTGTGCCTTTAAAAAAAAAAGCACCAGAGGCGGTTACTACCCTGGTAAAATGAGCATGAGCCAAAGATGAAAGTTGCTTGCTATGAAAATCATAAAAGGAAATGACCTTACGGATCCTGCAGGAGATGGTTTGCATAGACACTGCCAAACCCAATTTCCTGGCATGAAAGGAAATAAAAAGTTCCTCAGATTTTCTGATGCATTTTGTTATATCCAAGTAATATCTGAGGTGTCTACGTAAATTCAATGGTGTGTAGTACTTAAGATGAACAGGCTGATTTAAGAACAAATAATTAACCACTTAGGGCATAACAAAGGATTAGTATAGTCTCCTTGTGAAACAAAGGAGGAACTGCCATGAGGGTTTGAAGTTCAAAAACTTGGCAGAAGTAACAGCCACCAAAAATACAGTCTTCCAAGTACAATGTTGCAGAGAAAAAAAAAACACACTCAAAAGGGGACAGAGTCAATTTTTCAAGAATTAAATTGAAGTCCCAAGAAGGCTGAATAGGCTTTTTAGGGGGACTGATATGAAGAATGCCTTTTAGGAATTGCTTGACTTCAAAACTAGAAGCCAAAGGTGGACTAAAGGGCAGAAAGGCAGAGATGACGGGCAAATAAGATTTAACATGAGAATATGCCAAACTAGTATTGGCCAATTCACACAAAGAAAAATGAACTACAGGTACCCCCACAGGAAAACGGTCCTGCTCATGTTTGGTACACAAAATAGAAAAGGTCTTCTATTTAGCCACATAAGATTTTCTAGTTGCAAGTTTCCTGGCCTCCTGCAAAACTCAAAGCACTTCCTCACAAAATTGGTGCCTGAAAGGTATCAAAACTCTATCACCCACAATGTCAGTTGAAATGTGGACCAGTGAAGGTGAAGGATAGACTCCCTTGCCTTGAGAAGATCCACTCAGTGAAGTAACTTGTGATGACTGCCACTAAGTGAAGTAACTTGTGATGACTGCCCCAGCCAGGTGAAAGATAAGTACACAGGAACATCCCCTTTCAAGAAAAAGGGACAAGTCACCTACTTTCTAAGCCAGTGGACTTGGAACTCTGGAACAGAACTGAGAAAGTTGTCTTTTCAAAGTGAAGGCAAAAACATCTACTTGGGTACCCCACTGATGGACATTGTCCAAAGCACCTCTCTGTGAAGCATCCATTCATAAGGATGTGTCCTGGACTTGCTCAGAGAATCTGCCTCTAGACTGTGCTCTGTAAAGATGTAACCCACCTGAAGAACCAAGTGATGGCATGCTGCAAAAGCCCAAGCAGGAAGAGCCAGCCTGCAAAAAAGCAAGACTCTGTGCCCACCTACTTGTTGATGTACCACTTAAGTGTGGTACTGTCTATAAAAATCCTTGAAAGACCTGGGACTCAAAGGTAGTGAAAGACCCGAAGAGCTAGGATTAGAGCCTTCGTTTCTTTGATAATGATGTGGTCTGATATCTGTTGATGGGTCCAAAGAAGCTCCACAACCTCAATTGGAAGCATCTGTGTACAGTTCTTGAGTAGGAAGAAGAACCTGAAAAAGCAGACATGGATTTAAGGAGCTATACCAAATCCACCAGTGCAGTTTGAGTTTGAGATAGGGTAAAATAGGGACTGAAAACTCCAGATGGTGACAGAGCTGGAGTCAAACACTCTTGAGATACCACTGAAACTTCCAAATGTGGAGTTTGGCAAAAGGAAACATGAGAAAGGTGGATTCCATGAACCCTAGGGCTTGGAGAAATTCCTTTGCATAAAGAATTGGAAGAGGTGGAAGAAACTGAAAATAAGCAATCAAAGCGATAACCTTGGGAGGCAGAAGAGAAGCAAACATTGGAATGGTCTGAATCCTACAACCCAAAAACACTTTGTCCTGAAGGGAGTCATCATGGACGTTTTGAGACTGAGCGTGAATCCCACACTGAAAAGCAGTATAGTGAAGTGTAGATTCTGAAGCAGGAGCTGTGGAGAGGGGTCTTGAATCAGGTCATCCAGATAAAGGAATATTTGAATTCCCTTGAAGTCTGCAGAAAGCTACCACAGTGGAGCAGACATTTGGTAAATATCCTTAGAGCTGTAGAAAGTCCAAAAGGCAAAGCACAGAACTGATGACGAGAGGAAGAAATGGAGAAACAAAAATTTCCTGAAGAGAGGGTGAATAGGAATATGGAAGTAAGCATTCTTCAAATCTTGGGAAACCAGAAGAGCCTTGGTAAGCAATAGATGAAAAAGGGTCTGAAGAGACAATATCCTGAAGGAAATAACCTTGAGAAAGGTATGGCAATAGGACCGGTCTAGAATGAGCCTCCAAGACCTCTCCCTTCCTGCAAACCAGAAACAATCTGGATTAAAAAACATTTCCCTTTTGAGACAAGGGAACAGGTTGTATGGTTCCTTGATTCACCAGATCTGGAAGGACCAATGGAAAATGAGGAAGCTAGCAAAAAGGAGGCTGAGGGAGACCAGAAAATGGAGGGAGGGACTTACCATCCATAAAATAACCATGCTGGATGATGAAGAGAATCCAGGAGTCTGCAGTTATCTATTACTAAACAGGGAAGGAAAGGCTTAGCTTAAGGGACTGAGGAACCTGGCCAAGGGAAAGGGGGGCTGGATGTCAAATAGCGGCAGATCTATCAGGAAGAAGAACGTTTTGGCTTATAGAACTCTGAGTGGGTTTATCTGGTAAAAATTTGCTTAGAAACCCTCTTACTTTCAGCAGGTTGTCCATCTGCCTGGGGAAAAACAAGATTTCAAAGGATAGTTCCTCTAGAACTTGGGTTTAAGTGAAACAAAAATTTGCTTGCGGTCCTGCATAACTTTGGCCTTAACCTCAAGGGAGCTCATTACACCAGAGTGCACCTCTAGGCATTTCTGCAGTTACCTCCTACTGATGCCTCTAGGCATCAAATATTGCTTGTTTATATTTGCATTAATAATTCCAAAACCATGCTACATAAAAGGTATCAGAAGAGTTGATTTTAAACACACATGATGGCAAACACAATTGTATCGTTATCTGACCTCTTTCTAATGCAGATAAAAAGATATTTGTACACTATTTGTTTTGTACTAAATTTCATATTTCTCTGCAGTATAGCAGTAGGTGTCTTGCTTAAATGACTACTGAGACATCATAAGCTGTTTATACAACATTACAAAATTAATATTCACGACCTTTATTTTGCCTTACAAAATCCAGTTTAAGGCATTAAACTGAATGAACACCACTAATGGAAAGATTAATTCATCCTGACTAGTTGGCCATTTATAGTTTTCTAGTAACACTTGCCGTTCCAGATATATGAATGTTTGTTTGAACTGTTAGGTGATAAACTTTTTTTTTTTTTTTTTTTTTTAATACAGGCTCAAGCCACACCCACTGGGAGTTAAAGGTACACACTCAAAAGAGCTGTACTGGAGAGAAAGACAATTCTGCAGCAGTCAACCATAATCTTTTTTTGCACCAAGGGTAAAATGAAAGTTGGCCTTAATGTCCTCAAGCAAACCCTAATGGTGTAACCAGGAATATCTCCTCATAACAGAACTAGCTGCCCTAGAAGAGGCATTAGCTGCATCACAGCTGCATTTAATAGAATAAGAAGCTACATGAAAGGCATAACTCGAGATAGAGATCATAAGTCTGTGTCCAAATCAGGCATGTCAGTCAAACTACCCTCTAGCTGGGAGAGAAGAACCAGCACAAATCTAGTCATGTGGGCATGATAATTACTGGCCCTAAAAAGCCAAAGAAGCAAAAGTATACACTGTTTTCCCCCATATTTCTCTATAGCACAGCTGTCCTTGTAAGAAGGCAGAAGCTTGGAAAAAGGAAACCAGTCTGGATGGCTTATCTGTGGATGTGAAAACAACAGCAGGATCAGATGACAGACTTTTATGCAAGTATTTGTGATCCTCAAGTACTTTATAAAATCTGTCATGCTTCTTAGGTGCTACAGGTTAAAAGTCAGGAGCCTGAGAAGCTGCTGCAAAAGCATCCAAGACGGCACCTAAGACAAGGGAGACTGCAGAAGGTCTGGGTGAGTTCATCTACAACAGTTCATAATTCTTCTTCTGAACATCTGATACTTGTTACAATCCCACTTAAAGTGTTCCATCAACTGCACCACTGTAATCCCAAAAGGTTAATTCTGCAAAAGGAGAGTCAGGGTACAAAGATTTTTCTTCATCACACCCCAAAACCAAAGGAGTGGTCAACAATCCTTAGCCTATTCTTCACAAACACAGAGTCCACCTCCTCAGAAGAATCTGAATCCCTAAGTTTCTTAGATGTGGTGGATGGCCAGGGAGCAGCAACAGGGACAACTCCTGTGGGGAGTTCAGAGCCATGAAGGCATTAAACAGCCTATGAGTAAAACCCTGGCAATTTTTGTGAAGATCCTTCGCTACAGTAACCACGTTTAGTTTCCGGTTTCTTTTATAAAGGAACATCTGCCTTGATAAATCTGGGAGGTTCAGGCCTCTGCCTAGATTCAATGAGGTTATAAGGCACTTCTCTCAATTAAAATTTGGAGAATCCCCCTAGGGCCTTCAGAAATAATCAATCGTGGTTCCCCCTCAACACAGAAACTCAATAACATTCGCGGAGGCTCTCAATAATAATCTGCCTAAGCAACAGAGACCTCCAAAGCAGAAACACAAGCAACCTCCATCCCCTAACACAACCCAAATGACACATAGCCCACAGATACAGTGTGCCACTCAAACACAGCCAATAAGGCAAAACAACATACCCAACACACTAGTCATAGGTGACTCTATAGTCAAGCACACTGATGTCCCACTCACCAGGCTAAACAAGGAGAAGGTTACTGTCAGCTGCCTGTCCGGTGCCAGGATCAGCCACATAACCCACGCACTCAGGTCACTCCACAACAAGTACAAATATGACTCTGTCATTGTCCATGTTAGTGTGAATCACCTGAGACTTACCTCCCTGGACTACATGAAAAGAGACATGGAAGAGCTCTGCAATCTTGTAGCTCAGGCAGGTATGACCCTAGCCCTGAATAGCATTCTGCCATCGCCCAGAATGATACCGCAGTACAAGGACAAAATGATTGATTTCAACAACTGGCTAAGCTTCTGGTGTCATTCAAAGGGGATCCAGTATCTGTCTGCTTGGGATGACATGGTCGACAGACCACAATGCTTTGCCACAGATGGCCTGCACCTGTCGCCCCTAGGATTCTGGATACTGGCTAAGGCTCTTGCTGCCCCTATAGTGCCTTTTTTAGGCAGGGTTCAAGTAACAAATTCACCACCATAACAGGAACAGGTAAGCAAAAACTGAGGGTAATGCTACTCAATGCTAGAAGTCTAAATTTCAAAATGCACTCACTTGAGGCATCTCCCTAAAATGGAGAACATCGATATCTGTGCAGTGACTGAGACCTGGTTCAAGGCTCCAGACAGCACCCTTGCACTACCAGGCTATAACTCATACCACACTTTTCGGCCATCTAACCTGGACCGAAACACCAAAGGTGGGGGGGGGGTCCATATTCATTAAGGATATCCACACCTCCAGGCTAGTTGCTCAGCATAATGCATCCGAGGTTATCCAAGTGCAACTAACTCTTGGCAAAACTGCAATCCAAATTGTAGCTTGCTACAGATCCCCCACCATGCCCCAGGATTCCCAGTCCTCTTTTCTTGATGTACTGGAAAATATTAGGGTTCAACCAAACACCCTAATAATGGGCGACTTCAACTACCCCACCATTAACTGGGAAAACTACTCATGTACTAACTCCTTAGCGCAATGCTTTCTGGAATTCATAAACTCCAATGCCCTAGATTAACTTATCCACACCCCCACCAGGGGCAACAATATCCTAGACCTAGTCATTACCAACATGAGTGACCGGTGTTCCACATCTGAAGTCAACTCCTCGCTGGTCCGATCCGACCATAAGCTAGTCACCTTCGATATCCACACCCCATCCCCAACCCCCATTAAGGAAACCACAGTAAGAAATTTCTCCAAAGCCAACTTCATGCTTCTTAAGACAGAAGTAGTAAACTTCATGACACCCATGCAGATGGACAATACAGTTACAACTGCTGAATCCTACAAAAATGCGCTCTATAAGCACCTACATGAGTGCATGGATCGTGCTATCCCAAACAGAACCAAGACGCTATCCTCCAAAAAAAGGAAGCCAATCTGGTGGTCCCCTGCCATAAACAAACTGTACAACAGAAGGGAGAAACTGTTGCAAAAGAGAGTAAAATCCCATCAGTGGAGGAGCTCCCTGGTCAGCCTCAGTAAGAAGCTGAGATCCCTTATAAGATCCTCCAAAGCTAGCTACGAAAATAAAATTGCCACTAATTCCTAGGACAACCACAAAGCATTCTATAGCTATGTCAAGAATCTCAATGGCAACACCCAGATCTGCTCTGAGTTACAGCACAAAGGCATGAAAATTACAGAACCAACTGATATTGCCAACATCCTGGCAGACAGGTTCAGTGCTAACTTTACCCCCCCACCCCCAAAAGGGCCCATATCTATACAGGAAGAATGCAGAGTCCCTGTAATCACAACTATGCAGGTGAAAGCTGCACTCTCTAAAGCCAAAAACACAGCATCCATGGGACCGGACAACATCCCAGGCTGCGTTTTACACAAACTTCGGAATGAACTGGCTCCCCATTTAAGCACCATGTTCAATAATAGCCTCGCATCAGGCTTTGTGCCCACTGAATGGCACACAGCAACAGTTATCTCACTCCACAAAGGGGGAGCCACCACTGATCCTGGGAACTATAGACTGATGAGCCTGGTCTGCAAAAGCCATGGAACGTATTATCATGGAACTCAAACAAAGACATTGGTAACCTCCAATCTCTGGATCCCACCCAGTTCGGGTTTGTGAAAGGCAGATCATGCCTCCTGAACCTGATCGACTTCTTTGAGGCAGTCACCAAAGCCGTAGATGAGGGTAAAGTGGTTCACACAGCCTATCTTGACCTCGCCAAGGCTTTCGACACCATACCCCATTCTGGAATTATAGCTAAACTCAATAAACTAGGCATAAATCCCTACGTCACAAGATGGGTTGCCAACTGGCTCACTGACAGAACCCACACTGTAAAAGTTGCAGACTCCAAATCTGACCTCAAACCAGTGACAAGTGGAGTACCACAGGGTTCCGTCCTGGGACCGCTCCTGTTTGGTATCTACTTCTCTGAAGTACAGGCTAACACAGAAGGCCTCTGGCTAATGAAGTTCACAGATGACTGCAAACTAGGAGCCATAGTCAAGTCCCCAAATGATGTGAACATCCTACAGAAGGGCCTCTCTGAGACAGATGCCTGGTGTCAGAGCCATGGCCTCAAGCTCAATGCCAAAAAGTGCAGTCTCATCCCCTTTGGTAAAAACTCTGTACCCATGAACTACCATATAGGCAGCAATCTACTTAACACCGAATGCGTGATAAGAGACCTTGGGACCCAGGTGGACAGTAGTCTCTCCTTTGATAGTCACATCGCCACAGTAGTCAGGAAGTCCTTCTACGTGGCACACCTCATCATAAAAGGGTTCTCGTCCAGGAAAAAAGAGGTAATCGTTTCCCTCTACTCATCACTCAGACCCATTATAGAGTACAACGCTCCTTTTGGAATGTACCTCACAAGACATCTGCAGCAGCTGGAAAGGCCACAGAAGTACCTCACAGAGAGGATTACTGGACTCAAACAAATGCCCTACACTGACCGCCTCAAAAACCTCCAGCTTTACTCCGTAGCATATCGCCTACTCAGAGGTGATCTCTGCCTAACATATAAAGCTATGTCAAACCCAGGACATGCTACACCTAAAGAAATCCCAATCCCTCCGAGCTACACGCTCTAGGGACCTAAACCTTGTCACCACAATAAACAGGACATGCTGGAGGGATAGATTCCTATCGCAGAGACTTCCCATACTCTGGAACAGGCTACCCACCTACATCAAGCAAAGTTCTTCATTAGCACTCTTCAAGAAAAATCTTGATGAGTGGATGGGAAATAGGAAATACACCCGGGGATCACTTCTGTGTCTCTGCTCGTCAGTGGCACAGGAAAATTACTTTCTTGGGTGGAGTAAGCCAGGGAACCTTGTTGGCTAGGCTTGCATAGGCCCTTGGGCCGATAGCCTAGTACCTACCTATGAACATCTGTACCAGACGTATACACAGCCTCAATAGATGAGAGTAGGCAGCTCCATGTCTAACTCCAAACTAAGTTGTGGCAGAGGGAACTGAAGCCAACACTGGATGAAGAACCAGAATATCAGCTAATCTGAGAGAGACTTCTGATGGAGGCCTGGTAGGAGCAACAGATTCAGTTATGTAATTTTTCAGCTTTTTACTTAACGGCCAGCTGAACTTCAGTGTGTCAGATTCGGCCATGGTACACTGGGTCAATATCTTCAGATGTTGGCTTTACTGATAAGCAGAAGGGAAGACAAATGGCTGCAGAGTGTCTTAGGAACAAATGCCTGACAGATATCTTGCTGTGCATGGTCGTGCATACCACCTAAACAAAAAAGGCACTTCTCATGTCTGTCTTTATGAGGAATCTGCCTTTCACACTCATTTTCTCTTCCAGGATGACATGAAAAACTATGAGGAGGATACAAAACAGGAAGGAATACTAATGGGACACTTATCTTTAAATGGCTCGGTGGGTGTATCAGTTTGGTGAAGAGCATACAGACAGAATTTAGAAGTAGTGTTTGACTGATGGCAAAGAAGTTCTGATGATTAGGTGTCCATATGTCACATATGTACCTTACACCTTGAGCATAGGACATGCATCTGATATACAACACCAGGAAGTTGTAAAGGCCAGACATTAGACTTTCCTCAGCAGAATATCCAAATGATAAAGAATACTGCAACAGTGATAAGGAAGAACATCAACTGATCCAAAGATATGAAAGATTTACTTCTGTCAAAATAGTACCTAAGTTAGCTGTGGGCAACCAAGGTATGGAGTATCCTTTCTCCCTCATTTTTAAGTTTAAGAAAGAAAATGGGGAGACACATATTCTGGCTCAATGTAAACTCGGATACTGCCTGTATCTCACAGCCTCTAAGGCCCAGCCACAAACCCAAAATACGAGTCATATGAGACTATCATGAGACACAGATGTGCCCCTCAACAGGCTAGACATGGGGAAAGCCACGATAAGTTCCTTGTCAGGTGCTAGAACCTGCCACATCACTCAAGCACTCAAGTCTCTCAACAACAGGCACTGTTATGACTCTGTCATAGTCCATGTTGGTGTGAATGACTTGAGACGCACCTCTCTGGACTATCTGAAGAAAGACGTGATTGAGCACGCTGAATGTGTGTCCCAGGAAGGTATGGCCCTAGCCTTAAGTAGTATCCTACTGTCACCAAGAATGATGCCTCAATACTAACAGAAAATGACTGACCTTAACAACTGGCTTAGTTTCTGGTGTCACCCCAAGGGGATCCAGTACCCAACAGTCTGGGAGGACATGACTGACAGACCACTATGCTTTGCCACAGATTGCCTTCATCTGTTTCCCCTGGGCTTCAGGATTCTGGCAAAGGCTCTTGCCTCCCCCATAGTGCCTTTTTTAGGCAAAGTCATGAAGACAAAATTGCCAACTTGAAAAATTCTTCTAAATGAAGCTTAAAGGTCGTGCTGGTAAACGACTGGAGTCTTAACATGAAAGTGCACTCATTGCAAGCATTCCTCACCCTGGAAGATGCTGACATTTGTGCAGTCACTGAAACCTGGTTCAAAGCTGCAGAGAGCACCCCAGCCTTACCAGGTTACCATACTTTCAGACCCCAAACAGAGGGCTACAAAGCCAAAGGCGGAGGAATTTCAATATTTATCAAAGACATACACACCTCCAGGGTGGTCAAACAGTATGATGCACAGGAGATGCTTCAGGTGCACTTAACTGTTGACAAAACACCTATTCAAATCATAGCTAGCTACAAACCCCCAATCATGACTCAAGAGGCCCACTTCACCTATCAGGACTTACTTGAATCCATCAAGATTCGACCCTCTACCCTGCTCCTGGGCAACTTTAACTACCCAACCACAGAGTGGAAGACCTATTTTAGCTCAAAAACAAACGCCCAGAGATTTCTCGACTTAGTCAATGCCAATGCATTGGATCAGCTGGTCGACACCCCCAAAAGAGGTGAAAATGTCCTGCACCTGGTACTAACCAACATGAGTAGCCACTGTAATATCCCTACAGTGTCATCCTCCTTGGTAAGATCCAACCATATAGCAATCCTTTTCGAAGTCACCATCTCCCCCCCGTCCCTCCCTTTGCCAGGGTCGAACAAAAAAAAACTTTTCGAAAGCTGACTACAACCTTCTGGCAGGTATAAGTAGCTTCACAGTCACCATCTCTTCAATTGGAAAAAGCACTAATGTCCAAGCCTACACCAAAAAACTATACAAGAACCTATATAGCTGGATGGACTCAGCAATACCTGACAGGACCAAATCATCTTTCTCAAGGAACAGTAAACCTGTGTGGTGGACAGTAGCAATAAACAGACTCTATAATAAAAGGAAAATAATTGCTGTCCAGGACCAAGGAGGAGCAGGTGCCAAGTTGGAAACAATCTCTCTCTTGTCTGAACAAGCAAATAAGGTCACTTTTGAAATCCTCTAAGGCTTATTTCAAGTCCAAATTGGGCATATCCACTAAGGACAATCACAAGGCCTTCTTTGCATATGACCACAGTCTTAACGGTAACTCCCAAATCTGCTCTGAACTGGTGGTCAGGAATACCACATACACAAACGCCATAGATATAGCCAATTTACTGGCAGACAAGTTCAGTGAAAACTTCTACCCCCTGGCACCCCCACCATCAGTAAACTAGGATATCCCCAGCACCTGCCCCCCCCTCCCCTCATCACCAGGGAACAGGTCATTAATTTCCTGTCGAAGGTAAAAAAAATACAGCCTCCAAGGGACCCAACAACACCCCTAGCTGTGTCCCTACATGAACTCAGGCAAGAGCTCTCAGCACCACTAGGCATTCTAATCAACCAAAGCCTGTGCATCTGCTTTGTCCCAGCAGAATAAAAGACAGCCACTGTCATCCCTTTACATAAAGTTGGAGCATCCACCGACTTAGGCAATTCTAGGCCCATCACCCTAACTAGCCTGATCTGCAAGGCCATGGAATGCATTATCATGGACCTTACAAACAAGGACATTGGCAACCTCCAAATGCTTGATCCCACACAGGTTGGTTTTGTCAAAGGGAGAACATGTCTGTCAAATTTGGTCACCTTCTTCGAAACGGTCACCAAAGCCATATGAGGGAAGACTGCGCACAACACCTACCTTGACCTAGCCAAAGCCTTCGACACTATTTCCCACTCGGGCATAATATGTACTCTCTCCCAGCTAGGCATCAACCTGTATGTTACCAGATGGACAGCTAACTGGCTCACTGATAGAACCCACTCAGTCAAAATAGGGGAAGCCACCTCTAGTAGTAGACACATAACAAGTGGTGTACCCCAAGGATCAATCTTGGGGCCTCTACTATTTGAGATATACTTTTCTGAGGTGCAAGCCAAAACCAGTGGTCTGTGGCTGAACAAGTTTGCAGGTTACTGCAATCTGGGCACTGTCATAAATTCCACTAGCGATGTGAACATCCTCCAACAGGGCCTTACCCAAACTAATGAGTGGTGCCAGAAGCATGGCCTCAAACTGAATGACAAGAAATGCATCATTATCCCCTTTGGGGAAAATGGTGTCCCCACTATTTATCATTAATAACAACATACTAAGCACGCAATCAGTCGTGAGGGACTTGGGCACCCAGGTTGATAGCAACCCGACTTTTGACCAGCACATTGTCTCCACTGTATGGAAGGCTTTGTACATGGCCCACCTCATAAGTAAGGGTATTTCATCCAGGAACAAGGAGATCATAACATTCCTGTACTCCTCCCTTATCTTACCCCTTATTGAGTACAATATCCCCTTCAGCATGTACCTTGCCAACCACATGCACAGTTTGAGAGACCATAGAGGTTCCTTACCAAGAAAATTCAAGGTCTCAAACACCTATCTTATACAGATATGCTAAAAGCCCTGTCCCTCTACTCAATCTCGTACAGACTGCTCAGAGGTGACCTGTGTCTGGCATACAAGACCGTCTCAGGCTCAGCCTTGATGGAGTTGCTGCATATCCATAAGTCAAACTCCACTCATGCAGCCTGCAAGCAAGGCCTCAACCTGGTCTGTGACATTAACAGAACTTGTTGGCGGGATAGATTTGTGTCCCATCGACTCCCCCATCTGTGGAACAGACTCCCTCTCCATGTCAAAGAGAGTAACTCACTAGCCCTCTATAAGAGGAACCTGGACGACTGGATGGGAAACAGAAAACATACCCCTAGGATCCTACTGCTGGACAGGGAAAACAGGTGCTGACTTTGTGGGAACATGGGTGAAATTCTTGGCTAGGCTTATAAAGGCCTCCGGGCCAATAGCCTAGTATTGTCCTATGAACCTATGAGAACTATTCCTTCTTTAATGCCTAAAGAAACCCTGTCCTTAAGGAAAATGAGAAATGGCTGACTCACCAAAAGAGCTTGCAGATACCTTTTTTGCAGAGGTCAGAGCAATCAGTAAAACTATTTTCCATGTTAAGAACCTCAAGTTAGCTGGTACAAATGGAGCAAGTGTTTACCTCTCTAAGGCAAAATTAAGATCCCTAGGAGAGGTTACTGTTTTTCTTGGACGCCTCTTATGCAAAAATCCTTTCAAAAACATTTTGACAGGAGACTTTATTGAAAGTGGTGGATCCATGGACAGACATGCTTAAATGGCCAATAAATTAACCTTGATTGCGGAATAAGAAAGACCACAGGACAGTAACTCGCTCAAGTATTGTAAAACAGAAAAAATACAGTTGTATAAAATCTTATCATAACAGTAAATGTCCTTCTCTTCATTGTTGTGATATTCCTGCCAAGGGTAGACCAATGTCTGGACAGTAAACCCAAGCCTTCTGGTGGTAAAGGGTATGCCGCACATCACAAGTATGCGCCCTGCACATGCTATACAGCATTAAGATGACATCTGAATGTACCATCCTCAGAACTCAAAAGCCCCTCTACAAATGACAGCCCAAGGATATAACAGGTAACAAGCACATCCAGAAGGATAAAGGACCAGGGGGAGGAGGGAGGGAGCAAATACTGCAACAGTGAAGAGGACATATACTGTTATGGTAAGATTTTACACAACTGTACTATGCCCCTCCATAATACTGTTGCAGTATTCATTACAACAGGGAGAATGTAAAAGCTCAAGAAGAAAACTGGGAGAAGGAAGGGTTAGCAGAGCCCTCTAGGAAGGCATGGAGAATGGCCCTGGCAAAGCCAGCTCTAGCTGTAGAAATCATATCCAACTTACAGTGCTTAGTGAAGGTAGGCACAGAAGTCAGGGTTGCTGCCTCAAAAACAGAATTAGTATCCAAACCCTTGAAAAAAGCACCAGAAGCCACACCCCTAGTGGAATGAGCCTTAACAGGAGGAAGGCTCTTCCCATGAAAAGAATAGTAAAAAGAAATGGCTTTAGATATCCAAGAAGAAATCGTTTGCTTGGAAAAAGCCAAACCTAACCTAAAATTAAAAGAAACAAAAAGCTGTTCAGATGTATGAAAAGCTTTAACATTATCTAAATAATAACGGAGTTGTCTATGGAAATCCAACGTGTACAAAACCATCTTACTAGGAGACCATGGAAAAGGGAAAACAGTGGGCAAATGAATAGACTGATTAAGAGACAATTCATTAACCACCTTGGGCATAAAATAAGGATTAGTACTAAGGGACACCCTGTCCTTATGGAAAACTAAAAAAGGTGGAACAGCCATAAGGACTTTCAGTTCAGACACCTGGCAGAAGAAAGAGCCAAAACACAGTCTACCAAAAACAGTGTTGTTAGAATGCTGAAGCAGCAGTCTCAAAAGGACCCAGAGTCAATTTTGCTAAAACAAAATTAATGCCCCAGGGAGGAGGGCCGGGCCTCTTGAGAGGCTTAATGTGAAGGACACCTTTAAAAAACTGTTTGGCCTCAAATCTAGAGGTTAAAGGGGGGAGTAAAAGGCACACAAACAGAGACAGCTGAAGGTGGGCCTTAACAAAGGAAATATGCCAACCCAGCATTGAGCAATTCACACAAATAAGAGAACAAATGGAACATCCATAGTAAGTGGATCCAGGTTACGAGAAAGACACCAAACAGAAAACCTCTCCATTTGTACAATTAAGATTTCCTAGTAGTGGGCTTTCTGGACTCCTGCAGGACCCAAAGAATGTCCTCAGAAAAACGGTGACTGCAGGGGATCGAAACCCTATTACCCATAATCTCAACTGAAAAGTAGATAGGTGGGGATGGATGAGAGAGACCTTGTCTTGTGTAAGTAGGTCCACCCTGTGAGGTAACTTGTGATGATTGCCCTTAGCAAGATGCAGAATTAGAATCAGAATCACATTTATTGGCCAAGTATTCATGCATACTAGGAATATGACTCCAATTTCAGTGACTCTCCAAGTATGAGTTACATAAACATACATACAGCTATTAAGAACATGATAAATGACATGCATACAACTATTAGGAACAAGAGAAAAAAGTAAATATACATACAAGGTGCAAAGCGCAACTCCGTGCAAGTAATACTGAAATAAACTCTGAAAGAAACAGGTATTAACAATATGTAAACAATACAGCAGAATCCTCGGAGGCTTGGGAAAAAGAATACCCCAGACTAATAAGCAGAGTTAACAGTTTATGAACTTGATGACCTGTGGAAAAAAAATGTACTGACATCTGCTTGTTTTGGTGCATATTAATCTATAACGCCTGGCTGATGGTAATAGTTCAGAAAGATGGTGGCCTGGATGTGAAAGGTCGGCAATGATTTTCTCTGCCCTTTTCATGACTCTGGAATAGTGCAGGTCCTGTAAGGAGGGCAAACTAGCACCAATTATATTTTCGGCAGATATGACTATTCGATGTAACCTATTTTTGTCATGATTAGACAGAGATCCAAACCACACTTATGGATGAGCTGAGAACAGACTCAATGACTGCTGTACAGAACTATATCAACAGTTCCTGTGGGAGGTTAAACTTCCTCAGCTGTCACAGAAAGTACATTTGCTGTTGTACTTTTTTTTTATGATGGCCCCTACACAAAGGGAGTCACCAGGAAGATTTTGGAAGTATTCTATTTTACCTTGAACAGGACTTTCAGAATGAGAGGAAGGCGATGGAAGGCATAAAGAAACATCCCCTTACAAGAAAGAAAGAGGGCATCCACCTTCCAGACCAGAGGACATGGAACTCTGGCACAAGACAGAGGGTGCGAGGGTGGCTTAATGGTTAAGGTGTTTGCCTTACAAACACAAGGTGCAGGGTTTGAGTCTCACAAGGAATAATTGGCTAGGCTTAAAATGGCTCGCAAGGGCAGTTAGCTTAGTACTGATCTATGAACATATGAACCTAAGTTGTCAGTTCAGAGTTGAGGCAAATAGATCTACTTGAGGAGTACCCCACTGGTGGACAATGTCCAGAAACGTATCCATCTGAAGCATCCACCTGTGGGATAGTGTTCTGGACCTGCTCAGAGAATCTGCCACTATATTCTGCTCTGATGGAATGTAAACTGCCTGAAGGGTCACCTGACACTGGACAGCCAGCTTCCAAACCTGAATGGTTAACCTGCATAGGAGATAAGACCTTGTCAACCCCCCCCCCCCCTTGCTTGTTGACATACCACATCACTGTGCTATCTGTGAGAATCTTGATGGGTGCTGGAAGAAAGACAGCATGAAAAGCCTGAACAGCCAGCAGAAGAGCTCTCATCTCTGACACTGATGTGATCTTTCTTTTGCCGAAGTGGCTGAAGGAGGCCCCAAATCCCATGTCTGAGGCATTTGTGAAAAGTTCCTGACAGGGGATTGTAGGTAGAAAAGGAAGCCCTGGATTGAGGGACAACTGATAAATCCACCACTGAAGTTCCAGCTTGAGGCATGGAATAAGAGGGATTACAAATTCTAAAGGATGAGAATGTTGACAGCAAACTGATGTTAGAAACCACTCATGTGGAGCTTGGCTAGAGAGAGCATAGGAATGGTGGAAGCCATGTAACCTAGTGCCCTCAGAAATTCTCTGGCTGATACTGAAGCCAGACAAAGAAGGGATTGAAGAAAGCAAGGAAAATTAAGGCCTTGGCAGGAGGCAGGATGTCAGAATTGGAACAGTCTAGATCCTGTAACTCAGAAAAGCAGGTTGTTCAAATAGGGAAAGACGTGTATCCCCTCCTTAGCCTGCAGAAAGCAATCACAAGAGCAGGGCATTTGAAGACCCTTGGGGCAGTTGAGAGGCCAAAGGGCAAATCAGAGAAGTGAAAATGTCAGGAAGCAACAGTGAAACGTAAAAACTTGCTGAAAAGAAAATGAATAGGAATATGTAAACAAGCATCCTTGAAATCCAGGGAAATTAGAAAAGCCTGAGGAAGTAGCAGAGGAAACCAGGTTTGAAGGGATAGCATCCAAAAGGAATGGACTTTCCAAAAGGTGTTTAGCTGAGACAGATCCAGAATGGGTTTCCAGGCGCCTTCTTTCCTGGGGACCAAGAACATTCTGGAGTAAAACACCTTCCCCCTGAGGAGTTGGAACTTCTTGAACTGTTCCTTGAGCACCTCTGGAAAAAGGGGTAGTTGTTCCTGAGTAGGCTGAGGAATGCCCAAAGGGGAGGGGGGGATTTCCAAACCATATAATAACCCTGGCAAATTAGGGAATGAACCCGGGAGTCTTTGCTGAACTTTACTCAAATTGGAAGGGTCAGGGAATGATGCAGAGAAAAAGGAACGTGACAAACACAAACAGGACAGTCAACCAACCCCTAGTCTGTCAGGAAAAGGAGGCTTCTGAGTAGGAGGAGTTTGGTTAGCCTTAGCAGGAGGAGTCCTTCTACCACCTTTTTTACCTTTGGGAAGAGGGTAAGACTATCTACGAACAAAGGCAGGCTTATTTAGGATAATTCGTCTGAGACTCGGGCACAGGGAAACAAAAATATGTTTCAACTCCTGCAAGGTCTTGCCTTTTTCTTGCAGGGACTTAAAGTCCACAGCAGCAGCACCAAACAAATGCTTATTGTCCAAAGCAGCATCCATCAGTTTAGCTTTAATATCGTCAGGCAAAGGCTGAAGTCTGAGCCAGGAATATCTCCTCAAAACAGATCCAAAACCAGCAGCCTCAGATTAAGCATCATCTGCATCATAGCTGCATTTAATGGAATGGCGAGCTACTTGGGAGGACATCCCAAGCAAAGCAAGGGCAGAGGCCCTCCCCTCAGAATCAGGGAGATCAGAAATAGCTTGACAGGCTTGAGAGAGAATAACCAAAATGTACAGTCACATGGATCATATAGCTCTAAAGGCTCCAGTAGCAGAACTATATACCTTATTACTTAGTCTCTCCATGGTTCTGCTATCCTGACCAGATGGCAAGTTAGTGGAAGGCAACAATTTGGAAGGCTTATCAGAAGCCACAGATACCATAAACTGGTCAGCAGAGGGACACAAAGAAACCTGCGGTCCTCAGGCAGTTTATAAAAACAGTTTTCTTGGGAGTGGGGATTGGGAGTCAGGAGCCTGAGAAGCAGTGGAAAAGGCATCCAACAAGGCTGCAAGAATTCGAACAACACAGGTTCTAGACGATTACATTGGTAGAAGCTCAAAGTACCTCTTCTGAACATCAGACACCTCAGCAAAGTCCCATTTGAAAAATTCCATCATTCTGGAAACGGTATCACCAAATGAAATCTCCTCAAAAGGAGTCAGGGCTGATAGCTTCTTCTTCCTCAGAACCATAGTCAAGTGGCAAAGGAATCTGGGAGGAATAAGTCTGGGACTCTATCAGAATCAGCAGCAGCATCCTCCTCATAACACTCCTGCTCCTGAGGTCTCTTAAGAGGGGTAGAAAACTGGTGGGGTAGGAACAGAAACAACCTGTGAAGGCTTGACAGCCACAGGGGCATTAAAATAAGCCTTGAGTAAACTTTGCTTGCCATTCACTCTGAGGATCTTTTGAAGCTGGCTTTTTGAGTGGGACATCAACCTTGAAAAATGTTGGAGGTTCTGACCCCTGACAGCACTCAATAATGGTATTTGGAACCACAATTTGAGGAATACTCCTAGGTCCTTCAGTAATAACCAGCTGCAGTTCCCTCTGTACATCTGAGGTGGACACCTGCAAAACCTCCATGGACATGCGTGGCGTCAGATCCATGCTGGCCTCCGAAGTGGCTACAACAGAGGATCTGAGAAAGAAACCGGACGATCCTCCATACTTTCACCAGCCTCAAGAGAAACGTCTGGTGGAGCCAGTACAGCCAAATAATCTGACCTGATATTCTTGGCCTTTTTTCACAGATAGCTGGCTCTCAAGGCCAGGAAGATCCTTCCATGGTATATTTAGCCAACAATTTAAGTCACTGGGTCTCATGGTAAATTGCAAGGGAAGAAAGCAGCCTCCAAAACATCTCAGGGAGAAAAGGCTGACAAGTCTCACAAGACTTGTGGTTGTGGGAAGCACCGAAGCAGAACAAACACTGATCATGAGTATCTTTATGGGGACTCTGTCTCCTGCACTGGCATTTCCCCTTTATGGACGATATGAAACCCAACAACCAAAAACAAGGCAAAAGCAAGATAATAAAATCAAAAACCTCAACGGGGTACTTATTTGAAAGCTGTAGAAACCAGTAGACACATGAGCATTCAGACAGACTATCGAAGATGGCGTTTGGACTGGCAGCACGTAAGTTCTGAGGATGGTACATCCAGATGTCCTCTTTATGCCCTATACCATGTGCAGGGAGCATATATGTGACATACAGCATACCCTTTACAACCAAAGGGTTTGGTATGCTGGCCAGATGTCAGTTTGCCCTTGGCAGGGGATCCCTATTGTAAAGAATACTGCAACAGTGACATGGAAGGACATCAATTAACACTGAATAGGAACTGGTTGTTTGCACTGACTAGAAAACATTTTTCCATTTACTAATATACAATTTTCTAGTAGCAGGCTTTCTTCCCTCCATTAGTACCTGCAGCATGTCCCCAGTAAACAGGTGCCTAGAAGGAATTTGCAACCTATCATCCGGGCAGTCAATTGAAGTGGAATGATACTGGGGTGTATCAAACACCCTGTTCTTCTGTGAGTAGATCCAGTATATGATAAATTTCCCCTGGCCACTTCCAAAAGAAGGCAGAACCATGGCTGCCTAGGCCAGAAAGGAGTCACCACAAAGATCTTGGGGGATTCCTTTTGAACTTTCAGAAGTATCCTGGATATCAGTGGAAAAGCATACAAGAACATTCTTACCCAAGGAAAGAAAAGGCATCCATCATCCAGGCCTTCTTACATGGAGTCTTCTTACATGGAGTCCTAGAATACAATCTTGCCAGTTGATTGTTCAGAGAAGAGACAAAGAGGTCTATTTGAGGAATTCCCCATAGATGTATCAAATCTAGGAAGACTCATTGGGAGGGTAAGACTTCAATATTTGATGATGTACATAGTTATGTCTGCTATTATTAAATTAATAGGTTTTAGGGGGCTACTGGGGATGTGTGTGTGTATATTGTTTAAGGGTTTTCAATAAAACACAAAGTTCTGCAAGATGTGACATACGTTCAAATGAAGATGGCAAGAAACAACTATATGAAAGATTAAGCTGCCAAACAGTGCATGCATGTAACACAAAAATTGGAACTAGACATTTAACAAAAAAGCCGTTTTACATAAAAGGTGGGAATAATCATCCCTCAAGAATATGTTTATTTCTATAATGTGTTTAAATGTTCATGGGCTCACAGATAAATACATAAATACAAAAAATAAAGAGTAGTGAACTATATTAAAAATGTACAGCGCAAATAGCTATGCTACAAGAGAGACACTTGGAAAGAACTGAACGTGAATTTGATAAAGAAAGGTTTTCAGGGTGGTTATTCAGCAGAATATCTAGGGCAAATGAAGAGAAGAGGACTTATATTAATTGCAAGAGGAGCTCCAACAGTAATAGAAAAGGATGAAAAGGACAATAATTGTAGATCTGTAGTACTAAGGGGCTACTGGCAAGGAAGGAGGATTACACTGGCTTGTATTTATGTTCCACTGAAAACTGCTACAATGGAGCTTAAGAAAATTCTGGGAAAAATAATCAGCTTTCAGCAAGGAATATTACTGATAGGTGGAGACTGGAATTTGATTTGCAACAGTGAAGATGTGTCTGGGGGGCTCAAAAAGTAATGTATAACAAAGGAGGGTAGATTTTTTTTTTTGAAAATATTTTGCATGGAAGATGTGAATTCAGTACTAGGAGTTAAGATTGAATTTGCATACTATTCCCCAAAATACAAAAACTGGGCTAGGATACACAGAATTTATACTTCACAGAAACACATGCATTTAATTGAAGGTCTTGATACACACCAAAGATCATGCGCCAATAACTAAAATAAAGACACAAGGTAATGAAATAAAAATGAGACACTGGTGCTTTCCCACTTATCTGTTGAAAAGAGAGGAATTTAATGAATGGGTAGTGGAAATTATTCAGGAGCTATTAGAGAAGACAAACAACTTCTGAAAACATAGCTATGGAGTGGGATAAAATTAAAATGGAATTTAAAAATAAGGTGGAAATAAATGAAAGGGAGATGTGGTTAAGTAACAAGAATTATTTACAGGAAATGACAAATGTTAAAGTACTGCAGAATAGGGGGAATCTCACAGACCAAGAAGAGTAGCAACTGCAGAATGCTAAATGGAAAATAAGGGATTACCTCGATAATATGCATGAGTTTAGAAAGATTGCTGTTAAGCAACTGTTTTTTAATAATAACTCTAGAGTACAATAACTTTTACCATAATGACTCAGGCAACAGTAAGTAGAAAGGGCTGTCACCAAGTTTAGGGAATCTATAACAAGAAAGATAACAAGGGATCCTGTATAAGTATTAGAAATACTTTGGAAATTCTATGAAAGTCTGTATAAAGCAGATAAATATGGAAATCAAGAAAAGGTCAAATGGAAATGTTTATGGAAGAATTAAATATGCCAAGGTTAGAGGGTAGTGGAGGCTCACTTACTAACAGGATAGGAGGAGATGAGATAAAAAGAGTTATGTGTAACCAATCCACAGGAAAGTACACAGGAATAGATGGTATTCCTGTGGAAGATTAGAAGCTAGGAGGGAAAAATGATAAAGATCTGGAAGGTTTTGTTTAACAGTATTTAGTACCAACATCCTAGAAGAAAGTGGTAGTAGCTGTAATATCTAAAGAGGGTAAAGATCCATCAGATCCAACTTCACACAGGCTCCATTTCAATACTAAATCATGATTATAAAGGGTTTATGTCTATAAAGGAATGGCAAGAGTGATGCCAAAACTGATAGATATGGATCAAAGTGGTTGTATGGAGGCAATCAAACATCTGACAACAAAACAGTGGTGATCCAGAGGGAAACAGAATGTAAGAAAATACTACTGTTGTTGGTGGGTCTTCATGCAGCGAGAACATGTGACAGAGTAAGCTGGATTTTATGAGCAGAGCTATGGAAACATTTGCATTCCCTGATAAAACTAGAAGGTTTATTAGGAGGATGTATGAGGTATTAGAGGCAAAAAGTAAAGTGGGTGGGGTCCTCTCTGATAATTGCTGCTTGAGCAAAGGAACCAGGCAGTGTTGTCCTCTCCCCCCTTTGTTATTTGCAATACATTAAGAAGCACTGGCAAAGAAAATAAGGAACTCAGAAATTCAAGGATATAATTGGTGTGGTAGTCGAGAAAAGCTGGCGCTGTTTGCAGATGACATTATTTTATATCTGACAAAACCAGAAAGGGACATTATAGTGCTGTGGAACATACTGAGACAGTTTCAAACCTTTTTGGGATACAAAATTAATGAAGCTAAAACAAAAGCAATAGCTGTAAATTATGTACCCATATTTGAATTGGTCTAGCAATATCTATACTTATGGAAACATGATAAATGAAGTATCTAGAAATATGGATTAAAAAGGATACCACTGTGTCAGCTAATGATATGGGGGAACAGACTAAACAAAAGACAATACAAACACAGAGAAAATGGAAGCTCTGTTATATGGATATCAATAGTAAGAAACAAGCATCTAAAATGTTTTTAGTCTCTTTAAAAATAATCCTGATCTGTGTATAAAACTAATCAACCAGAGAAAAAGTTGTGGATAGCAATTAATAAGGAGCTGAAGGATTTTATCTGGGAGGGGAATACAGCAAGCGTCAAGTGGGATAAACTTATTCTTCCAATACAACAGGGCAGACTGGGATTACCCGAGTTGAAGGGGTACTTCAGAGCAACACAGTTAAGACTCGTACATAGCACAAGCAGAAAATTATAATTCAAAGTGGAAAGAGATGATGATGAAATGGGTGAAGCTCAAGTAACATGGAAAGGCTGGGATTTTGGATACAGACCTGCAAGGAAAACAATCATACATAATATTGTATTAATGAAGTAGTAGAATGTCTTCTAAGAACTAAGCCAACATGGAAATGGAGAAAGGAGATTCTGCCGATAGGGATAACTGCAATTAGGGATACAGACAATAGGCAAGACGGAGCAGGAATATATTGGAAAAAACTGGCAAAGGAACCAAGGTACTGAGAAGCAAATAAGTAGAGAGGGAAAGGAAATAGAATAGGAAGGTGCCAAGGACTTATCTGGACTGCAGGTTAGAGACTGCCTTCCATATCAAGGATTGATATCAGAGTATGGGCAAAGATAATGAAATGGAGGGGGGCACTAAGCCACTGGTAGAGTTCTTAGTAGACTGTAGAATAGAAACTGCCATTAAAAATGGAATAATTAGTAAAGCATATAAAACATTGCATGATAACTATAAGAATCAGAGAAGGTTTGGAAGGATTGGGAAGAGAGACTGGATAAGCAATTGACAAAGAAACAATGGGGGCATATACGTATGTCTCCCAAATTTGCAACAAAATCTAGAAGATTTAGGATCTTTGCCTGGAATTGCTTACATAGACATTTTTATACCCCAAATAGACTACAAATTCTTTCCTCAGGTAGACAACAAATGTTGGCGGTGTGATGGGGAAGAAAGAGAACTGGGCACATATTTTCTTGGAGTGTAATGATTTGGCCAATTTCAACGATTCCCTACAGACTGTTCTGTCAGATGCTGGGTGATCAAACTGGAGTAACTAGGGAAATTATTTTTTTGAGCTATGATACAGAATTGGAATTGCCTAGACATAGTAAGGCCTTGCTGAGTCTAATTATTATGGCTGCCAAAGAAAATGATTACTAGAAAATGGAAATAAAAATCTAAACCAACTTTACTTGAAGTAGATAAGATAGTAACAGAGATAAAACTCGAACTAGAATCTTTAGAAAAGGGTAGGAGCAAATTTCATAGGAAGAAATGAAAAATGATAGCTGAAGGAGATGCACAATGGGTTTAATTTCTTTGTTTATTTTTTAAGTTACGCGGATTGTGCGACTTGTCACACTTGGGCAAATATGGACTTGGAAATGAATTTCCTCATTTCTCCATGTGATGTTTCTTGATACTTTTTGGTGAAAAAATTCAAGTACGCATCCATAGCTTGTTGCCATACTCGGAGTGGAAGTGACTGTGGACTTATTTTTTGGAGACTATGCTACTTTACTTGAAGTGAGGGAGCTCAAATGGCAGCTCCTACTGGGAGCTGATTACACTCCAGGTTTAAATGATAACATTAATTCTTTGGGGTGCATATGTGGTTCGGATACGGGTCGTGGAGGATTTGGTGCTGGTATTTAGCTCATACTCTTTCCCTACACGTCTGGTCCCTGTCCCGACTGAAAGAAAGCTCCTTGGGCATCATTTCATTTGACGAGCTTATATATGAAGCAAGGAAGTTGGAACCGGTTGAAATAAACTTTACTGCAAAGTACCAACAGTAAATTGAACTTTCTTTCTCTGCAGGATTTGACTCATAACAAGCTTTATCTACTGTACAGCGTGGTTTCCAAAATGTTTCCAAAATTATAAAACTAAGTGATTTAGGTCCAGGACTATTTGGGGGTCCAGCTTGGTAGGGACGCAGCTTCCGGACTGTGAAGCATTTCATAATGTCTGAGCACGTGAAATGTTTGGGAATGCATCAAAGCAGGTTGCTATGTCTATGGAGATGGACAGGTTCAGCTTACCTAACCTGTGGAGGGGGATTTTGATATTGCCTCATGTGAGACCAGTGTATGACCCTTTCAAATTGTCAGCATATGAGTGTACAGCTTAAATGGTTTTCCAGAAATTTCTACATATGGCACTGAGCTATGCCTACAGCTAAGCGTAGCAGATTTTTTAAAGCAGCAACTGCTTTCTTCTGTTGATGGGGACAAAAAAATTGCACTGACTAGCCAGCAGTTGAAGCTGTCGGACCAGGATTTTTGTGAACTGTGACTGAACATTTCATCCTGTGGTGAGTGGAAAATCCCCCAGGATGCTAAACAAGTTCTTGCCTTCCATCTTAGTGGCTCTGACAACTACAGCAGAAGAAAAAAACATGAAGTAATCAGTGTATTAAGGGCCTTTCTGAGACCTGGGTTTCCCATCACTGAGTTCTACAAGGAGCACCCATGGGAATTATAACCCTACAGGTCCTCTCCTATCTCCTGGTATTCAGCAAAGCAAAGATTAAGCCTGCTACCTCCCAGGAAAACCCTTGCCACAGTGTATGTTTGTCTATAAACTAAACTAAACTGTTTTGTGTAGTCCTATAGCTCTGCCCTATCTGGTATGCTCACTTGCAGGTAGCTAGGTCGCTGCCTACATTACCAGGCTTCTAGTCCCTACTCCAGCCTTACTAGATACCTTACTGACATTAGTTGTTCACATACATGGTGAATTAGCCAAACGTTAAATTAAATGCAGAAACAAGCTCAGTTAGGCAGTTCCTCAGTCAGTACAAGCTTACCTGCCACATACTACCCCAATGATAGTTTTTGAGCACAACTGGAGCCTCGTGGTCTGAACCCGCTCCGCTCCCCTACCCCCAAATTCCACCCACCCCCACTGCTCCTGAACTTATACTTCACACTAACCACTCCCACTTCTCAACTGCCAATCCCCTTCACACATACACACACCTACCACTTACACTCCGTCTATACCCAATTCAACATCTCACATATAGTTACACACTTGCATTACTATGACAGCAACACATCACACTTTACTACTTACCACATCCATAGCTCTTCTACTGCTGTTATACACCCTCACAACATATAATACCTCCCTACACTATATCACATACACTCCCAAACATACTTCCAACTTGTAAACACCTAGACGCACATTTCTTCCTCTTGTAACCCCAGCACTCCTCCACACAACCATTACAGATTATTATAACCTAAAAATTCTCCCACTACAACCTAAATCTCACCATACAAATAGATTCACCAAACTGCTATTTAAGCTCTCCAAACTCTATCACTACCTACACAAACAACTAACTCTAGCAGGAGACATACACCCAAACCCCGGCCCCACACGCACTCAACCCACACCACACCTTTACAACCATCCAACACTACCCCCTCCACACCAAGCAAACCTGTCTATCTTGCACCAAAGATCCAAAGCATCCCTTCTCCTAATCAACATTAATGTTACAAGCATGGCCAAAAAAACTCACAATCTACATGCTTTGCTATCCCACTACTCCCCAGATATAGTAACATTAACTGAAACCTGGCTTAAACCCCACACTGACAGTAATGAGATCACACCCCCAGGCTACAACATCCTATGTAAAGACAGGACCAATAAAAAGGAGGAGTCATAGCAATCTCATATAAAGAACACCTCTCACTACAGCTCCACAACTGCTCAGTACCACACATAGATAATGCAGAGATAATTATAGCTAAATTAAACATTAACTCTAGGAAAAACCCTCAACATTATAGGAGGTTACATACCACCTGATAACAACACTTCTAGTGTTGAACACCTACTACACTGGTGCTCCAATCACCTCCCCCAAGAAACCATTATCATGGGAGACTTCAATATTGACTGGCTCCAATGCTCCTCACAAAGCCCAACTATTCACATGAACCTTTACGGTTTAACCCAAACCATCACAACTCCCACTAGAACTGACAAAGTCACCAAACGGATGCCTCTACTAGACTGGATTCTAGTAAACACACCCCACCTTGCATCTCACTCTGGATATCTCCCTGATAACCTAAGTGACCACAGTCCAACTTTCCTCCTTCGTGACCGTATCCACCCAGGACATCAAACCACCTACCGCACAATCCGGAATAAAAAAACATTTAAATTCTGACAACTTCATCACTGCCCTACTAAACTGCCACTGGGAACACCTCAAACATCTAACCCTAGATGAAGCAGTACTATCCTTCCACAAGACCTTTCTTGATATTCTCAATACCCATGCCCCACCAAGACAAATTAGAGTCAAAGCCAACTACTCCCACTCGTTAACCAAAGAAACCAGATCCCTACTGAAAGATAGAGATAAAGCCTGGTCACTATACCATAAAAACAAATCCAACACCACCAAACAAACCTTCCTACAACTTAGAAACAAGTGAAAATAGACAAAACCAATTATTACCTAAGTATCCAAAATAAGCACCAAAAACATCCACAAAAGTTCTGGGCCGCAGTTAAAAACCTATTATAACCAGGTAATATTGCTACTCCCACTCCAAAAACAACTTCCAGTACTGACAACATAGCTACCCAATTCAACAATTTCTTCATTGAAACCATTCTAAACTTAGCCAACAAGCAAACTAACACGTATACTTCTCCAGAATCAAACAATGCCTCACCCCAGCAAGATACCTCCACCCAATTTAAATTATACCTAGTATCCATGAGCTACATCAAAAAGCACCTGAAAAAACTAAAACCTACATTAGCCGCCGACAACCTTCCGACTATCTTAAAATCGCAGCAGATGCCATCTCCTATCCTATAGCAATACTCTAACAGATCTTTAGCCGAATCACATGTACCCTCTATCTGGAAATGATCGCACATAAAAAGAAGTTATGTCCTTACCATAACGTTCCATGTGGAGTGTTCATCTCGCCTTGGTTATTACACATGGGTTCGGAGCCGATCCTCGGCTCCGTGCCGGCCGACTGCAAGCTCTGCATCGAGAAGAAGCTCGAGGACATCTAATACCCACAATCCCCCTCTGCCTTTACCTCAGATCTAGTTTGCAAGCAAACCAGACATAAAGCACGCACACATGCCAACTATATACATAAAAGTACATATATACAAACATACCCAGAGTATGATAGTAACAGTAATACTGCAACAGCAGAAGGAGAATACTCCAGACCAGGCACCAAATCGAACGTTCTTCCTAAGGGTGGGAAGGGTGGGAGTGTAATAACCAAGGCGAGATGAACACTCCACATGGAACGTTATGGTAAGGACATAACTTCTTTATGTGAGAGTGTTCAATCTCGCCTTGGTTCTTACACATGGGTAGCGTCCCTAGCTCCATGATCCTGAGGAACTCAAGGGAGAACGTTCTTGAGCACAGTGGAACCAAAGGTTGCCCTATCCCTAGAAACCCTGTCCACTTTGTAATGAGAGATAAATGTATGTGGTTTAGCCCAAGTAGCAGCCGCACAAATAGTGTCTAAAGGTAAGCGAGCTGCGTGAGCCAAAGATGTAGACACTGATCTGGTAGAATGTCCTCTGGGTTTTGCTGATAATGTTTGGTCAGAGGATTCATAAACATATGTGATACAGTCAGTTAGCCATTTAGAAAGAGTTCATTTTGTAACTGCAAGACCCTTTCTGCTGTCAGCAAAAGCTACAAATAGTTGATCAGATTTCCTGTGATCTTTTGTCCTATCCAAATAAAATCTGAGTTGTCTATGGACGTCCAGTTTGTGCAACATATACTCCAATCTATTAGAGTGGTTTTTAAAGAAGGTGGGTAATTCAATGGACTGATTAATATTACTAGAAGAACAAACTTTGGGAAGAAAGGATGGATTAGTGCGTAGGGATACTCTGTCGGAATGAAATATTAAATAAGGATGTTTGACCGAAAGGGCCTGAAGCTCAGACACTCGTCTAGCAGATGTAATGGCCACTAGAAATAAAGTTTTCCATGACAAAAATTTCAATGTGCAACTTGAAGCTGGTTCAAAAGGTGGCAACATCAATTTAGAGAGCAACAAGTTTAAATTCCACGGTGATGTCGGACTTCTGACTGGTGGTCTGATATGAAAAGAACCTTTTAAAAAGGCTTTACAAAGTCTGTGAGCCATAATAGGCGCCCCACATTCTTCTACATGATAGTTAGAAACGGCAGCTAACTGCACTCTTAAAGTAGCCGGGGAAGCTCCTTCATGAAATAATTCAGTCAAGAACTCTAAAACCTTGTTTAATGGAGCTGTAACAGGGTCCAAATGATGTGATTCCGCCCAAAAGACAAAACGTTTCCACTTACTGGTGTAAGTCTTTGTAGTGGAAGCTTTATGAGAAGCTACTAAAATATCTTGAACTGCCAATGTAAGGGGAACTGACCTGGCTAAAAAGGGAAGCAGAGCAGCCAAGCTGCTAGGTGGAGAGATTCTAGAGAAGGGTGAGGAACTCCTGACGAGTGAGTCAGTAGATCTGGCTCTGGGTCCAGCATCCAAGGTCCCCGAATGCGGTGATGCAATAGAAAGGGGAACCAAATTTGACGAGGCCAGAACGGGGCAATGAGAATAATCGTCCTCTGAAGGTTGTTGGCTTTCTGTAGAAACTTTGCAATCAGGGGAAATGGAGGAAAAGCATATAGGAGACCCGGGGGCCAATCGTGCACCAGCGCGTCCCTGGGGACTTCCCCTGGAAGGGGTAATAGGGCAAAGTAGCTCCTGCATTTGGCGTTCATTGGAGACGCAAACAGATCGCAGGAAGGCTGGCCCCATTTGCGAAAAATCCTTCTCGCAACTGACTGTTTGAGGGACCACTCGTGAGGCAATAGTATTGCCCTGCTCAGCCTGTCGGCTATGACGTTGGATGACCCCGGGATGTGCGTTGCGATCAGAAAGCGACCGGTGGACTCTGCCCATTACCAAATTCTCATGGCCTATCTGCATAATTGGTAAGACCTGGTTCCCCCTTGCTTGTTTATGTACCAGACTACGGACATGTTGTCTGTCTGAACTGCAATGGTCCCTGGAGGAAGAAGGGGAGCAAAGTGTTGCAACGCCAAAAACACTGCCCTCAACTCCAGAACATTGATGTGCAGATTGTACTCCAGATTGGTCCATTCACCTTGGACTGTCTGTCCCTGAAAGATGCCCCCCCACCCTATCAGGGAAGCGTCCGTGGTTATCGTCGCAGAAGGTGCGGGTAGCACAAATGGTCTTCCGCTGGATAGGTTGCAAGTCTGTAACCACCACATTAGGTGTGATTTGCATGTTTTCGTTATCAATATTTCGTGAGTCAGTGGAAGTTGTTGGAATGACCATTGTGCAAACAGAAGCCATTGTAGCACTCTCATGTGCAGTCTTCCCAATGGTATCGCAATGAGAGAAGCTGCCATGAGACCCAAGACTTTCAGAACAATTTTTGCCGGAGATTTTCTGGACGACAGCAGAAGGGAAATGTTGAATTGAAGTGCTACTATTCTTTCTGTAGGAAGTTTTAGAACTAACTGACGCGTATCTAATTCCGCTCCTATGAATAAGATATGCTGTGATGGCTGTAGCAACGATTTTTCGAAATTTACTGAAATGCCAAGGTGTGCACAAAGTTGTAGGGTGTAATCCCTGGCTTGTATCAGTTGACGCCTGGTGGTGGCAGACAGGAGCCAGTCGTCCAGATACGGAAACACCTGGAATCCTAGGCGCCTCAGATGAGACGCTACCACTGCCATGCATTTGGTGAAGACCCTGGGGGCTGTGGTCAGACCAAAGGGCAGGGCTCGAAACTGATAGTGACTGGCTCCCAGCCGGAAGCGCAAATGATCCCTGGACGCCCTGGCCATTTTGATGTGGTAGTATGCGTCCTTCAGATCTATTGAGCACATCCAGTCGTCCTTCCGTAAGAATGGAAGGATCGATTGAAGCGTGACCATTCGGAACTTTTCCTTCCTGACAAAGGTGTTGAGATGGCTTAGGTCCAGAATTGGCCTCCAGTCCCCTGTTTTCTTTGGAACTAAAAAGAACCTTGAGTAAGTTCCGAATCCTATTTGGTCCGCTGGGACTGGTTGGATGACTCTTTTTTCTAGCAGCTTTGAAATTTCTGTAGCTGCTGGCTCTCGCAGATGGGGTGGTACATCTGGGAGTTTTCTTTTTGGAATGGGGGTGGATAGAAATGGGATTTTGTAACCTCTGGTAACAACGCTTTTTACCCAATTGTCTGAAGAAAGGTTTTGCCAGGCCTGAGGGTAAAAGGCTAAGCGACCCCCGACTGCCTCCAGAGCAGGACAGTCGGGCCTCCTCTCAGGAGTGCTGAAAAGGTTTGCCAGGGAGGTTATCCCTGTCACCTTGGTTTTGCGGACCCCCTCTGCCGCCAGGGCGGCATCTTCCACCTCTGCCCCCCCTCTGCCTCTAGAGGGGGCATCACCCTGTGTGTTTGGGAAAGATCCTTGGGGTTTTCGAAACCACATTTTCCCACCACGTTGCCCTTTGGGGTACGGTCTGGAAGGGGTGGAAAAACGGACTCCGACAGCAGACAGAGTCTTTCCCTCCTGTTCACACCGGGTAAGGGTCTCCTTTACTTTAGGGCCAAAAAGTGTGGCTTTGTCAAAAGGGGCGTTAGTAAAGGAAGACTTGAAGGCTTCCGCAAATGAACATAAGCGCATCCAGGATTGCCTACGAAGAGCAATCGCTGAAGCCGCTGCCCTACTCGATCCTTCAGCTGCATAGGATATCAGCCTCATGGACGAGTTCACAATGGACGTAAGGGTGTTGAGATGAGCTGTAACTTTCTCTGAGACAGCGGCATCTGTAGCACCCTGGAGGGTATCTCCCAACTCTTTGACTAGATCCCTCTGTAAACGTGCAAAATGAGTCAAGTAGTTCAGGGAACGCATAGAGAAAGCCGCTGAACTGAAAATGCGCTTCCCGTATCTGTCCATGGTCCTAGAATCTTTGTTAGGCGGATGGACAGATGAGGAAGACTCCGACATCTCCTTTTTCGTGGCCGCTGCCACTACCATGGCGTCTACTGGAACTCCTTTGGTGAGGTAAGCTTTGTCATGTGGTGCCGTGATGTACTTATTCGGCTTCCTAGGGACTGGTTCCACCGTGTCAGGAGTCTCCCACGCCCTTCGAGCAATTAATTCCATTAACTCATCAAAGGGCGGAGTGACCCAGGAGGAGGAAGGACGGGCACCAAATGCCTTCAGCAAAACTGACTCATCCTCAGAAGGGGGGAGGGCTTGCCAGTCACCTCTCTGTTTTAGGATCTCCAAGATGTCAGAAAAAGAGACATCCTCTGAAGGTGACTTAGGGGACCCTTCTGACTCATCTAAGTCAGTATCAGATGTCAAGGATTCTTGTGGAGAATCCAAGTGTCTCCTCTTACACAGTCTTTTCCTAGGAACTTCTTTGTGGGGAGCATCCGAAGCCTCCGAGGAAGAGGGGGCACCCTCCAGGGGTGGCTGAGACACTGGTGCCCGACGCTTGGACGTGGCCGTGGGTGCAGAGGAGGATAACGGTCCTTTGTGGGGAGGAGAAGCTGTACCTGCTGATGTGGTTGTCTGGGTAGACAACACCTTCCTCATGAGGTCGAAGGCCCCCGGGTCCCGAGTCGAGGTATCTCCCGGTTCTGAAGAAATGGGAAGAATCCCCGAAACAGGAGCCGAAGGCACCGACCCCGAGGACGGAACCGAATCGATCCGTGCCGAGGCCCCGAGAGGGAGCGTCGGAACCGAAACATCGGTCCGACTCTCGGTCCCGGAACCAAGGACGGATCCTCGGCCCCGAGACTCCGGTACCGGATCGGATGGAGTCGAGGTGAACGGTGCCGACCGAGAAAAAGACGGTTCTGGCACCGAGGGCTCCACAATCATCAGTTCAGCTTCTTCCGGCTCCGAAGACTGGACAGGTCTCGGAGGAGGAACAGGTGGAGATAGTGGCAGGCCTTCAAGTCTCGACATCAACTGAGAGGAGACTGAGATAAGCTTAGATAGGGCCGTATGCTCCATCAGTTTCTGCACCACACGGTCCACATCGGTGTCGGAAAGGGGCCTAGAAGAACGAGTCGAAGGGATCGAAGACGGAGCCGACCTCAGCAGAGTCGGTGGAGGGAGCTCCGTCACCGGTTCCAAGACTCGAGGCTCGGAAACTGCCAACAGTTGAACACTCGGCCCGAAGTCTGTGGAACCGGTGATCTAACTAGACCAAGAGCTCAGAGCCGATGACTTTGGCTCCGACGCCTTCGACCCCTTCGAAGACTTGGATGCCTGGTCTGAAGCATCCAGAGCCTCCTGAAAAGAGGGTTTCAGCAATCCTCTGTCCATCAGTTTCCTGCGCCTATCTGTCATGACCCTCCCACTAAAAGAGTGACAAATAGAGCAGTCCTCTTGTAAGTGGAGAGGGCCAAGACAGTAGACACAGGAACTGTGGTTGTCTGTGACCGACATCTTTTGGCCACACTGACAACGTTTGAAGCCAGATTTTAATTTCTCTGACATAATACCAAGAGAAAGAGACAGTCCAGTCCAGTAAAAGTCAATTCCAGTGAAAAAAGTCAAATCCGGTAATAGAAGTCAATTTCTTAAGAAAGCAGACTACAACAATTTCTTAGTCAAAAGTAATCCAAGTAGGGGTGGTAGGCCCCGAAAAACTCTGTACCCTTTAGTTAAACTAGGTAACTAATCTAAGGAACCGAGAATTCTAAATCCACTCACACACCTTATAACTTTAATTGACTAGATTTAAAGTAGTTTTTTGAAAAATCTAAACAGAATAGATAAATTCTTATCTGTAAAAGCCTCGAGCTAGCCTCCAGTGATGCGTATGCAGCAGCGGCAAACTAGATCTGAGGTAAAGGCAGAGGGGGATTGTGGGTATTAGATGTCCTCGAGCTTCTTCTCGATGCAGAGCTTGCAGTCGGCCGGCACGGAGCCGAGGATCGGCTCCGAACCCATGTGTAAGAACCAAGGCGAGATTGAACACTCTCACATTACCCCTTCACAAAGGGGGAACATCTTACGAACTTACTAACTACTGTCCCATTGCCATTCTCTCGCCCCTATCCAAGATCCTAGAAAGAATAGTACACACACAACTCATGAAATACCTCACCTCACATAACCTATTTAGTACCCAGCACGGCATTTGCCCAGCACATAGCACTACAACTGCCCTACTAACCTTTACCAACAAAGTTAACCAACTTAGAAAGAACTCCCTATTTGTATCAATCTTATTTCTTGACCTAGCAAAAGCCTCTGATATGGTCAACCACAACAAATTCATTAAAATCCTTTCCTCCCTAAACATCAATATCACAACTCTTAACTGGTTCCAAAGCTACCTAGCAGATAGGCAACAAGCCGTTCGATGGCAACAAACTCTCTCCCACACCTTCCCAGTCACAATCGGGGTCCCAAAAGGCTCCATCCTTGGACCTCTCCTATTCTCACTCTTTACCAACCAACTACACACTGCTACCCCCAATGCCAGCCTAATTCAATATGCTGATGATTCAACCCTGATCTGTGCAGCCCCATCTCTTACAACCCTCCAAACCCTTACTCAAGACACTTTCTTCTCAGTAGAAAAATGGCTAACCAACTCGCACCTGATACTTAATCCCAGCAAAACTAACCTCCTAATCTTTTATCCCACTAGAACAGCTACCCCCCCAACCTTCAACATCTACTCTAACAATAACACCATTATTACTCCAACTACCCACACCAAACTACTGGGGATAGTAACTGACAACAATCTAAAATTTGACCTCCATATAGACCAAACCATCAAAAATGTCCACAAGAAACTAGGCCTCCTGTACAGGAATGCCCAATTTCTAACACCTTCTACAAGAATCACCATAGCCAGAACACATCTGCTATCTACACTCCTATACGCATCCCCCATCCTCATCAACCTACGTAAATCAGACCTCAACAAATTAGAAGCTTGCTATAACAAAGTATCCAAATTTGCCACCAAATCACCATACAGATCACATCACTGCCAGTCCCTAAAACAGCTTGACTGGCTTGAACTCCCACATCTCCTACACTTTAACCAGCTAAGCCTAGCCCACCAAATTTTACACCACCCAACCAAAACTCCACCCCTCAGTCATCTAATTCAGCCATACTCTGCTCCTAGATCCCTCAGCTCTGAAATACAAATACTACCAGTTACTAGAGCAAGGAACTCAGCTGAAGGCCTTTTCTCCAACTATACTGCTAAACTATGGAACACCCTACTCACTACTCTTACCTCAAGTTCCTCACCAAAACAATTCAAATCACTCCTGAAAACTCACCTATCAAAATCCTGGCTCTACCCCTGCATTCCCCCAGGATAAACATCTCCTAAACTCCAGTCTCACTTTCTTTACCCTTGTATAACCTAACATGGTCACTCTCTAAACTAACATCAAACACTGTACCACCACAAAAAGAAGAGCGTACACTCTCTCAGTATGTATCATATAGTATATTCTACTTGTGTGCTTTACAACTACTGTTATCACAGCAAATAAACCTATTGATATAACTCATATTCACTTACTTTTTTAAATTGTTGATTTTTCAATGAATAATTTTCTCTGAATTGCTATTTAAGCATATGTTAATATATATATACCAAAGTATATTAGCCTGTATTAACCTGTTGTGTTGATTTTGTGTTGAGTTTGTAATTAGCATTGTATGACATGGAGCATTTCTACTGTATTAACCTGTTTTGTTGATTTTGTAATTAGCATGGTATGACTTGGAGCATTTCTCCCCGGGCCTCCACTGAAAACGGGCAATTGCCCAGCTGGACCCTCCCAGTAAACAAATGCAAAATAAAATAAAAAAATAAATAAAATGTGGGATCAATACATGCAAAGGAGGAATAAGTTTAAAAGAAGGAAAGATATGAATGAGCTATGGAATGGTTGACTGACAATGCCTGGATATATTAACAGTGACGTATAATGTTTGCAGCTACAGTTGTGTTGGCACTGTTTGTAATGTATAATGCTTGCAACAGAGATTGTGTCAAGTAGGTACAACAGTTCCCCCATGCTTGTTGATGTACCACATACATGACTGTGGTATTGTATGTAACCACTTGAAGAGGTCCAGGGGACTAAAAATGGTTCAGAGAGTTGAGTGCCTTGATCAGAGAAAGCATCTCCTTGATATTTAAGTTACCTCTCCTGAATAGGACTAACTCTCCTGGATTTAAGGATATCTGTTGTCTCCACCAAATGATTTCTCTTCTGTACAAATCCCAGCACTGGGATGTGAAAAGATGAAGTTATTGGTATTGGGACCAAACAGATTCCAGATACCACTGTATCTATCTCATGTGGAGTCTTGCTAGGGGTATCATGACAACCACAGATGCCACGAGACTCAAAATGCGGAGGTATTCCCTCACAGTGATTGAAGTCTAAGTGGAAAAACCTAGAAACAGATCTAGATATACATCTATTTTTCCTGTGGAAGAAAAGCTCTATGAACTGAAGTGTCTAGTTGACATCATAGAAACACAATCTTGTGAGGAAGAGTCAAGACAGACTTCTGAATGTTCTTTTGGAATCCCAGCTTATGCAAGGGATCTGTCACACAAGATAAGCATTCCAAACACTTTGAAAAAGACTTTGCAAAGATAAGCAACTCACCTAAGTATGGAAAAATCTGGACAGCCTGCAATGAGATATAACTGAAGTTAGACAGTTTGTGAACACTCTTGGGGCAATGCAATGGACAGTCCAAATGGTAAGGCAAAGAACTGAATGTGATCCAGATACAAACAACCTTAAGAAATATCTGAAGTCTGAATGAACAGAGATGTGATAAGCATCAAATAAGTCTAGTGTTGCCAGGAAACTTGAAAGAGGAAGAAGAGGTAGCAGGTTGTGAAGTGCCATCATTTTCAACTTGGGCACTATCATAAATAGGTTTAGGAAAGAAAACTCCAGAACTGGTCTCCAAGAATTTTCTTTCTTTGGCACTAGGAACATCCTTGAATAAAAACCCTTCTACACCTAGGAAGGAGGAACTGATTCTATCACTCCTTGAACAGCATATGATGAACTGGTAGAAACAGAAGAGTCTGATGATGAGGATAAGAAATGACCCCTAGAAAGGAGAGATTTCCTCACACTGCCATCTGTAACCCCAGTGAATGATTTCAAAACCCACTTGTCTGAAGCTGTCTGTTGCCAAATAGAAAAATTGAGATTCAGACTTCATGGAAGAAAAAGAGGCCAAGGTGGGGTCAACAATAGTCATTCAGACCTGTTGTGGTTTTGTGAGGTTCAAGAATTTGTTTTGGAACCACCTTGTCATTTCTTCTTACATTTCTATTTTACTTGTTTTTGTTGAGATTGTTTATTCTGCTTTTTGCCAAAACTGGATGGAGGAGATAGAAAATCCCTTGGAAACTTTGGAAAAGGCAGGCTGAAAAATCTTAAGAGATTCCCTATATCAGCTTGACCCTTTCATCACACTTTCTGATCATCTCTGCAGCAGAAGGGCCAAACACTAAACCTTTATCCAAGGGTGAATTTAAAATCTAATCTGGGAGGTACTGAGAATGCAGGCAAGCAAACCTCCTCAAACAGTACCAGTGGACATAGCCCTGGAAGAGTTATCAACAAAGTCATACACACACACTGCAAACAATGAGTAGTGACTAATGCAATAGAATAAACTGAGTTAAGATTTTTCCTCAGAAGAAGAAACTGCAGATAAAACATTCTTCATACATTCACAATTAGTCAGAGCAAACTAATACGAGGCCCGACAATTCAAATTTGCAGAAGTATACTTTTTTTTCTCCCTTACCAAACAATTTCCCCATAATTCAGAAATAGTAGGATTAGAAGTGACTACATGCTTAGCAGCAGTGGGATCAACTACAGCTTCTGGGTCAGTTTTGAGAATAGTGCATAAAAATTTAAAACACTAAGGAACTTTATACATTCTATCTGTCTTTTTGGGGACAGCTGGCTGACTATCATAAAAACTGCAGGCAGTAATACACACATCCTCTAAAACAGAACAGGAGGAATGGATGTAGGATCTGGAAAATCCTTTTCAACTCACTGTATTTTCTGAGGGACTGAGAAACCTCAGTGTTCTTCCAATGACGACACTGGCAAATTCTAGCAATAATCTCGGAGAAAGAGGAAACCCCCACAGGGAGAATCAGAAACTAAGCTCTCCTCAGAGTTTGAAGCAGAAATCGGAGGAAAACAATCCTATATCTGTTCCTGCATCTTCCTTTCCAGATTTAGAATCTTAAATCTTTTTAGGAAAAAAGTAAACTATTCCTGTTCAAAGAAATTTGAGGAGTAGCAGCTACATGCTCGGTATTCTGTTTATTTTTGAAAGAAAAACTGGGCCAACCATGTTACTAATAGCAACAGCAACTTCCCCAAGGATGGGTACAGCATTCAGAACAGGGAAAAAGTACAGTTTTGTACCTACCATAAATGTAGATGTTCGAAGATCCACATTGCTGCAGTCCTTACACTTGGGTAGTCCGCTGTCCTCGGTCAGCCCGAATATCAAAGTATAAGGCTGACGTCGGTCAGGGCGCATTTGACTGACATCAGGATGTCAGGGTACAAATGCGCATGACCGACGTCATATCCTCAGTCTTTTCTTGCCCCAGATGTCAGAAGACCCTAAAAATAAAGGTCAAAACCAAAAGACAGCAAACAACCAACCAATCACCCTTGCACTAACTATATGTACAATATATACAATATACACAATATGTACAACCCAACCCACACAACCACCTCTAACTACAGAGGGGAAGGAGGGAGGGTAAATTGGACTGCAGCAATGTGGATCTTCGAACATCTACATTTATGGTAGGTACAAAACTGTACTATGTTCTTCATCTCACATTGCTGCAGTCCTTACACTTGGGTAGAATCCCAAAGCAGAGGTAAGGGAGGATGGCTAACTACAAGGAAGCAGGAGCTGCCAAAATGCCCTGCAAAACAGCAGTGGCAAAACCAGCCCTGGACTTAGAGTAAAGTGGCAGGTGATAATGCCTAGAGAAAGTATGCACAGAACTCCAAGTAGCTGCCTCCAAAATATCCTTGGTTGCCACTCCCTCAAAAAGCTGTTGAAGTGGCAGTAGCCCTAGTGGAATGAGGCCTAATCCCAGCTGGAATCTCCTTGCCATGATGGGAATAACAGAAAGCAATGCAAAACCCAATCCACTTAGAAATAGTTTGTTTTGACACAGGCTTGCTCTGAGAACTCAAAGCAAAAGAAACAAACAACTGCTGAGACTGCCTGAACCCTTTAGTTCTGTCCAAATAATAACGCAACTGCCTGTGTACATCTAAAGTGTGCAAAATCTTTTCCCTTTATTTTGGGATTTGCATAAAAAGTAGGCAAATGAATAGTTTGGTTTAAAGCCACACTAGAAACCACCTTAAGCATAAAGGAAGGATTAGTACGTAATGATACCCTATCCTTATGGAAAATCAAGAAAGGCTCAACTGCCATAAGGGCCTGCAATTCAGAAACCCTTCTTGCAGAGGTAATGGCCAACAAAAAAGCAGTCTTCCATGATAAATATTTCAACTCAGCAGTAGCTGCAGGCTCAAAAGGTTGTAGAGTGAGTTTCTCCAACACAAAATTGAGATCCCAAGCAGGAGTAGGAGCTCTTCGTGGGGGTCTTATATTCTTTGCCCCTCTAAGAAAATGCTTGAACAAAGGATGAGAAAACAATGGTGGGTCGCAATCATAGTGAGCTGAAATTGCTGCAGCATGAACTTTAATAGAAGAGAAAGACAAACCTTTGTCTAGTAACTCAGTAAGATATTGAAGAGCCACACACAAATTAGGCTCAGAAACATCAAAATCTTTTGCTGCACTCCAAAATAAAAATCTCTTCCATTTGTCTGCGTACACTTTCCTTGTACTAGGCCTTCTAGCTTCCAAAATAACATTCAAAACTTACTGAGGAAGTGGAGGCCCATTATGGTTCAAAACAGAATATGCCAGGCTGTTAGGTGCAGAGAGTGAAGCTTGACATTTAGCAAATGGCTGTCCTCCTGCGACAACAGGTGTGGAATCGAAGGCAAAGGCCATGGAGGCTTCCATATCAGACTTCTCAGTAATGGGTACCAGTGCTGTTGAGGCCAATCCGGAGCTATTAAAATCATCCTTGGCTTGTCCTGTCTGACCTTTAGAAGCACCTTTGGGAGGAGAGGTAGAGGTGGAAAGGCATACACATGAAGATTGCTCCAAATGAAAGAAAGAGCATCCACTCTCCAAGCTGTGGGATGAAACCTTTTTGTGCAAAACTTTGGCAGCTGATGGTTTAGTGGAGAAGCGAACAGATCTATGTCTGGAGTTCCCCATGACACTGTCAATTTCTGAAATACATGAGGATCCAATTTCCACTCGTGGGGATCCATAATTCGTCTGCTCAACACATCTGCTAAGGAGTTCTGTGCTCCTGGCAGAAACCTTGCCTGAAGATTGAGTTGTAAACTGAGAGCAGTCTCCCACAAAATCATTGCTTGCCTGCATAGAGGATAAGAATGCGTTCCCCCTTGCTTGTTGATGTACCACATGACAGTTGTGTTGTCTGTTAGAATCAACACCTGCCCTGGAAGAAGAAATTCCTTGAAAGCTATTAATGCAAACTGGACTGCCAACATCTCCTTCATGTTGATATGTAGATGTTGTAGTCTGACAGGCCACTTGTTTTGTATCCACTTTCCATTCAGATGAGCTCCCCAAGCTTTGTCTGAGGCATCTGTCGTTAAAATCTGACTCGCCTCTGGCCGGGTCACAGAGAGTCCCTTGTTTAGGTGACATTCCTGAGCCCACCACAAAAATTCCTTTTGAATGCAAGGTATTATTTGAATGACAGTGTCCAGATCCTGGCAGTGCTGTGTCCATACATTTTTGAGATACCATTGTAGCTTCCTCATATGCAGTTTGGCATTGGGAAGCACCAGAATACAAGATGCCATGAACCCTAAGGCTTGAAGGACTGTCCTTGCAGTCAGCCCGGACTGATGAGATAGTTGATGGAAGTAAAGGGATAGACTTCTTTGTTTGTCCGGGGTTAAAAAGGCCATCTGGGATGCTGTATTCAGTCTCACACCCAGAAAGCACATGTCCTGAGAGGGTACTAGACTGGACTTTATTTCGTTCACAGAATACCCTAGGCATCTTAGCACTGCTATCACATATTCCAAATGATGAAGAAGCTCTTCCCTTCCTTGAGCCAGAATCAGGCAGTCGTCCAAATAAGGATAGATCTGTATTCCTTTTAGTCTGAAGAAAGCTATCACTGGAGCCAGAACTTTCGTGAACACTCTGGGCGCAGTAGATAAGCCAAAGGGCAATGCAGAGAACTGATAGTGAGAAGTCCCAGCTCGAAAACGCAGATACTTTCTGCAACTTAGTCTGATAGGAACATGAAGGTAAGCCTCCTTGATATCCAAAGTTACCATCCAATGATCTTTGCCCAGCAGAGGTAAAAGCTGCTGCAACGTCAACATTTTGAACTTGGGAATGTCCAGATAAGTGTTGAGGATAGATAAATCCAAAATTGGTCTCCACGTGTTCCCCTTCTTTGGTACTAGGAACAGGTGAGAATAAAATCCTAGGCCCACTTCTGGCATAGGGACCGGCTGTATGGCCCCTATTTGGAGCAACAGAGAAACCTGTTTGTGAGCCTCTATTCTTTGTTGAGGAGGAACGTCTGGCATGCCTTTGAAAGGAGGCAAGGTATGGAAATAAAACCTGTAGCCGTGGTGTATGATATCCAATACCCATCTGTCCTGGGTAATTAAACTCCAATTTTCTTTGAAAAGTGTCAACCTTCCTCCCAAAGGTGCTGCCAGACGAGCAGGCTCTGTCAGCTGAAAAGGTAGGTCATTGGGTCTGCTTACGAAAGGACTGACCCCTGCCCTCACCCGAAGCCTGTGCAGGAGAACTCCCTGTTCTAGGCCTGAAAGAGCCCTGAGCTCTGCCCCTACCACGTCTAGCTCTACCCCTAGACTGGGAATCATAAGAAGGATACGTCCACCCCTTAGTAGGCCAATTTCTACTAAACTTTGGAGGCTGGACCTGCAAAAAATCTTTAACAGTCTGCATAGACTTAGCCTTGTCTTCCATTTTCTTTAAAACTGTCTCAACAGGAGGACCAAACAACACGTCAGATTGTAAAGGAGCATCTAAAATCCTTGTTTTAACATGTTCAGACAAATTCTGATCCCTCAGCCAGGCGTGCCTGCGAAGAACTGACCCAGTGGCAGCCACCCTAGACGAGGCCTGTACAGCATCAAAACCACATTGCAAAGAATGCTTACCCACCTGTTCAGAAACATGTACTAAATCTTGCAACTCTTTACAATCAATACCTGCTGCCAGAGCATCAACCTTAGACTTTAATTGTGAAAGGAGATAGTTTTGGTATTTCAACATGTGAAACTGGCAATTCAGAGCCCTCATAGCAAGAGTGGAAGAAGTATAAACTTTCTTTCCCCATCTATCCAAGGCCCTAGCCTCCTTGTCTGCAGGAACCGGATTGTTAACAACAGAAGCCTTAACACCTTTAGGCCCCTGGATAACAGTTTCTGGGTCTGCCCTAGGACTCTTAAAAAGATACTTATGAGCTTCAGGCACCCTGTAATACCTATCCGGCTTAACAGGAGCAGGAGGCAAAGAATCAGGATTAAGAGCAGCCTCTGTAAAAACATCTTCCACTACATCCAAAACAGGAGGTATAGCCAAAGGCCTATGCTGGGGTAAAACAGAAATTCCTAAGCCTTTTCCTGGAATCAGAGAAGTCCTGACCTTCCCACTTAAAATGCTCCCTCATGGAATGAAGAGTTTCTGAAAAAGAAAAATCCTCAGGAGGAGTAGCAGAAGGAGTAGAATCATCCACATCAGAATGAGAATAAGGAGAGTACTCCTGCAAGTCTTCAGCCGAAGACTCTGAAACATCTGAAGCCTGTTCAAAACCCCCCAGCTCAGGCTCCACCCTAGGTCTCTTATCAGGAGGGGGCATAGAACCCCTAATCAAAGAAATCAAATCTTCTGCCATTTTAAGCATATGCTTATTGGGCACAGTACCTGAAGAGCTAGGGGTAACACCAACTGAAGCTAAACCTGGCCTGCCCCTGGGAGAAGCCTTTGAAACAGAAGGAGAGGGCCTAGCCACCTTAGGAAGGGAGGGGAGTATAGTAACCTGAGAAGCCCCCTCAGCCTGACTTGCCTCCTGAGAGGCCACATCTTGCAATAATAAGGTCTCACCCTGGGAACACAAAGAAACCTCCGGTGGAGCCACCGGCTCCACCGACACCTCCAAAGAACCGGCGTCCGGTACAGACGGTTCTTCTAGCCTAGGCTTAACTGCCTTGTCCTTGCGCTTCTTTGAAGAAGCGGGCGTCGGAGCATCCGACGGCATTTTATAATTGCACCGCTTCCCAAAGACTAATCTTGCACAATCCAACCTCCTCTTTATAGTGCGTTTATTAAATCTAGCACAAGAGCGACAGCCAACAACGTCGTGCTCAGGCCCTAAGCAAGGAATACACAAAGTATGATAATCTCTATGCGGTATCTGTTTCCCACAAGAAATGCAATTATTGACTTTTTCTGACATCCGGTAAATGACTGAGGCAAGAAAAAACTAAAATATTCCCCAACGGGGTACTTAGCCAACTTTGAACTCGGTCTGAAACTTCTGAATCGAAAAATCTCAGAACGCCAACCGGCACTTGCAATGCTGCTTCTGCATCGGACCATGCGGCAAAAAAGACTGAGGATATGACGTCGGTCATGCGCATTTGTACCCTGACGTCCTGATGTCAGTCAAATGCGCCCTGACCGACGTCAGCCTTATACTTTGATATTCGGGCCGACCGAGGACAGCGGACTACCCAAGTGTAAGGACTGCAGCAATGTGAGATGAAGAACATCTTCCCTGTTCCTTCTCCCAGGACTAACAAGAGTAGTCCTCTGCTCACTGAGGGGGATCCCAACTACCATGGAGGACATGGTTAAACCCGTCATTGTGGCTGTAGGTGCTACACCAGAGGGATCCAGGGTAAAAGATGAGAAATCTGAGGTACAACAAATGGCCACAGCAAATTCACCCACCTGTGGATGAGGCAATACTTGCTAGCCTGCTTTGATGTGATATTTGCTTATTTTTTTTCTTTTTGTGGCTAGAAAAAAGACCCGACTGTGGGACCAATAGCCTACTCCATGGTCAAGCCAAAAATGGAGCCTTTTTTCCTGGGAGAAGATAAGCAGCAAATGCTGGTAATACTTTTAGAGAGAAACACATTAAAAAGCACTTCAGAATTCTATCCTAGCCTCACAAATATAAAACAAATACAATTTCTCCACAAAAAACGTTCTCAGTTACTTCACACCACTTTCAAAATGACAGGAAAAACAACAGCTCCATTTTAATAAGTACATTACAGTGATGGTCCAATAAAACACAACACTTGTAGCTTTAAAATAAATTTGCTGAAGAGGAAAGTGATAAAACAGCAACATAAATACGAAAATGGATTTTTTTTTCTCCAAACGGAACTTATCTGCCCAGCAGAGGAGCAGGACAAGCGAACAGTTGATTTGCAAAAGCCTCAAAGAAGCATACTCTTCTGCAGCAGTAAAGCCCTGAAGGGCTTCGCACCCAAACTTGTTTTAGTCAGCTCAGTTCGAGTTGCCAGACAGTTTGGGTGCATGGAAGATACCCTGAAGCTTTGGAAGCTGGCTGGCAGGATACAATCCACATAGCTAAGGCTACTGCAGTAGTAATCAATATGAAGAACATCTGTAATTGCTTCACATAAAGACTTCAGTGCAACTTGTATATCTATTACATTGGGATTCAGAAATCAGTGGCATATTTACACAAACCTCACACTACAATCTACTTGTTACTTCCCCAGCCATGACAATGTCCATTTTCAAGTAATTAATTATAGTAATTCAGTAAAAAATCCACTAACTTCATTATTTTACACTGCTATAACTCTTTCTTCAACCCCAATTTCCACCATAAAATTATAAAACAAGAAGCACTGACATTTTCCAGGAATCAAAGTGCTAGGCAACCAGCACAAAACCTCCATTTTCAGGTAAGGTTGCTTGCCATAGAGGATACTTGCAATGTAAATGCCACTTAGCTCACAGCATGTTCAGCTTTGATGCAGGCAAACCAGAAGGCTGGGAATTCTACTGTGTAACAATCAATTAAGAGTCATATCCCAGTACTGATATTATAATATCATAAGGTGGGGTATATACTGCACTTCTGAGATGCTACACTTCCTAACAGACGTTAAAGTCCTACATACTTCCTTTTTAGTAGCTTAGGTAGACATTACAACAGTATTCCACTTGCAAGAAGCAGCAATGGAATGTTTAATGACAATACCAAGTGGCAGAAACAAACAAAAAAAAGAAGTTATGTACCTACCATAACGTTCCATGTTAGTTGTCTTCATCTCGCCTTCTTTCTTACTGGTTGGGATTGGAGCCGATCCTCGGCTCTGACTTGGCCATCTTCTATAGCTCGAGAGCTGTTTACTGGCTCAAGGCTACCCCTTATCCCATGATGCCTAGCGCTAGCTACCCAGACTTCGTTTGAAATAGCTAACCCTAGCCATAGCTACAGAATGAACCTCTCCAAACAAAATGTTGAGCACACCTGTCATACTCTGTAAGTCAGTAGAGGAAACAACTAGAGAACACTCAGCCAGTGAAAACTTGTACTCCTCTTGGTCCAATAGGATAGGGGGATGGAGGGTGGGACGCAAGAAGGAAGGTGAGATGAAGACAACTAACATGGAACATTATGGTAGGTACATAACGTCTTTATTTTAAGTTGTCTATCTCGCCTTCGTTCTTGCTGGTTGGGACAGCGTCCCTAGCACCTACAATCCTGGGCGGCTCATTGGAACAGACTTTTCAGAACAGTGGAACCAAAGTTAGCCCTGCTCCTGGAGACCATATCTAGCTTGTAATGAGAAATAAAGATGTGAGGGTTTGCCCACACAGCAGCTGCACAGACAGAGTCCATGGGCAACCTAGACTGGAAGGCTACAGAGGTGGCCAAAGCCCTAGTAGAATGATCTTTTGGTTTGATAGATAACTCTGTTTCTCAATTGATAGATGAAAGTAATAATGTGAGACAACCACCTGGATAAGGTCACTTTGGAAACTGGGAGACCTTGTTTGCCTCGTGCATAGGAAAGGAATAGCTGGTCCGACTTCCTTGTATCCTTGGTCCTATGCAAGTAAAAACGCAATTGTCTGTGAATGTCCAAATTGGTGTAATTTATATTCTGCCTTGTTGGTGTGGTTAGGGAAAAACACAGGAAGATCTATAGATTGGTTTAAATTATTTTTAGAGCAGACTTTCGGAAGGAAAGAGGGATTAGTCCTCAGAGCAACCCTGTCCTTATGAAAAACTAAGTATGGAGGACGGACACATAGTGACTGGAGTTCAGAGACATGTCTGGCTGAAGTAATAGCTACCAGAAAGAGAGTTTTCCAAGATAGGAACTTAATGGAGCAGGACGCTGCAGGTTCAAAAGGGGGCATAACTAAGGAGGTTAGTACCAAGTTTAGGTACCAAGGAGGAGGGGGATCTCTCACTGGGGGTCTAAGGAGAGTAGTCTCTCTTAGAAAAGCTTTACATAGCTTATGAGACAATGTTTGCATTAGACAACCCAACATGAAAGTTTGAGATAGCCGCTAATTGAACCCTGATTGTAGCAGAAGCAGACCCAGAATGAAAAAGATCTGCTAAGAACTCCAAGACTTTGTGGACTGGGGCTGAAAAGGGATCTATGTTCCTAACCTCTGCCCAACAAGAAAAACGTTTCCATTTGCTAGCATAAGTCCTTCTAGTGGTGGACTTGTGAGAGGAGACAATAATTTCATGTACGGCCGTGGAAATGCTGGGAAGCCTGGCTAAGGTTGGAAGTGGAGCAACCAAGCTGTGAGCTGGAGTGTTTGAAGGGATTGATGCAGCCCGCCTGATTAATGAATCAGTAGGTCTGGAATCGGATCCAGAGTCCAAGGCTGCTCGAGAAGGTAATGGTGCAGGAATGGGAACCATATCTGTCGAGGCCAGTAGGGGGCAATGAGGATCATTCTGCAACCCAATGACATTGATTTCTGTATGAGTTTCGGTATCAAGGGAAATGGAGGGAAAGCATAAAGAAGTCCCTGAGGCCAATCGTGGACTACAGCATCTCTGGGAGAATGACCAAGAAGCCGAAGAAGGGAGAAGTAGTTGCTGCATTTGCTGTTGAAGGCGGTGGCAAAAAGGTCACAGCAAGGCTGTCCCCATTTGCGGAATATCAGATCCGCAACTATCTGGTTCAGAGACCACTCATGAGGCATGAGAATAGCTCTGCAGAGCCTGTCCGCTATGACGTTGGACCTCCCAGGGATGTGCTTCGCAATCAGAAATCGTTGGGAGGAAATCGCCCACTGCCAGAGTTTGAGTGCTTCTCGACATAGGGGGTAGGACCTGGTTCCACCCTGCTTCTTGATGTACCACACCACTGACATGTTGTCTGTTTGAATTGCAATGGTCCCAGAAGGAAGAGAGTCCTGAAGAGCTTGCAACACTAAGAGCACGGCTCTCATTTCTAAGACGTTTATATGCAGATGGTACTTGTGAGGCTGCCAAGTGCCTTGGACTGTCCAGTCCTGATAATGCCCCCCCAGCCTATCAGGGAGGCGTCTGTGGTCACTGTGGCAACCGGAGGGGGCTGACTGAATGGTCGGCCCTGAGACACTAATGGGGAGACCATCCACCAGGAAGGTGCCTTTTTGCATGCTTCTGTAATCATAATCATGTGACACATGGGAAGCTGTTGGAAAGACCACTGTGTGAACAGAAGCCACTGAAGGATTCTCATATGAAAGCGGGCCAGAGGGATTAGGAGAATTGCCGCTGCCATGAAACCCAGAGTTTGAAGGACAAACCTGACTTGGATCCTTTTGCTCTGCATTAGAATTTGTACTTGCTGGCGAATTAACGATACCCTGTCTGGCAGAAGCCTTGCGGACATGTTCCTTGTGTCCAAGTCTGCTCCTATATAGGTGATAGATTGACAGGGCAACAAGGCAGATTTTTCGCAGGTTATTGTAATGCTTAGTTGGGAGCAGATTGTGATTGTGTAGTCTCTGGCTTGCAGAAGTTGATGCCTGGTGGTAGCAGTGAGGAGCCAGTCGTCTAGATATGGAAACACCTGGAATCCTCGACATCTCAGGTGAGCCGTGACGACTGCCATACATTTGGTGAACACCCTGGGGGCTGTGGCGAGACCAAAGGGCAGAGCTCTGAACTGGTAATGACTGGCTCCCAGCCGGAAGCGAAGGAATCTCCTGGAGCGCCTGTCCATTTTGATGTGATAGTACACATCCTGAAGATCTACGGAGCACATCCAATTGGGAGGGTGGCCTAATGGTTAAGGTGTTTGCCTTACAAACACAAGGTGCAGGGTTTGAATCTCACAAGGGATAATTGGCTAGGCTTAAAATGGCTCACAAGGGCAGTTAACCTAGTACTAATCTATGAACTACCTATGAACTACCTATGAACAATTGTCCTGACCCAGAAAGGGTAGAATGGACTGCAGCATGACCATCTGAAACTTTGTTCTTTGAACAGACATGTTTAGTCTGCTGAGATCCAGAATCGGTCTCCAGGCCCCTGTCTTTTTTGGTACCAAAAAGAACCCTGAGTAAGTTCCGGATCATTGTTGGTCTGCCGAGACTTCCTGGATGACTCTTTCTAGCAGTTTTAAAACTTCTATGACTGCTTGGTTCCTCAGATTGGGTGGAACATCTGGAAGGGATTTGCTTGACGGTAAGGGGGGCTGAGAGAAAGGGATTTTGTAACCTCCGGATATAACTGACTGTACCTATTTGTCTTGTGTTAAACATTGTCAGGCTTTTGGGTACAGTGAAAGTCTTCCCCCGACTGCCTCCAGAGACGGGCAGCCGGGCAACCCTTCAGGGATGCTGGAAGGGCTTCTCAGAGAAGGATTCTCTGCTGCCCTGGTTCTGCGGACCCCCTCTGCCATGAGGACGGCGTCTGTTGTTGTTGTTTCCTCCTCTGCCCCTGGAGGAAAAATTGCTACGTGTGTCAGGCGGGGCTCCCTGGGATTTTCAGAGCCACATATTACCACTCTTCTGACCCTTAGGGTATGGTCTGGAAGGAGTGGAGAAACAGACTCCCACGGCAGAGAGAGTATTGCCTTCTTACTCACACCTAGTTAAAGTGTCTTTCACCTGTGGTCCAAAAAGAAAGGAACCGTCAAAGGGGGTGTTGGTGAATGATGCTCTAAAGGGTTCCGCAAAATTACACAGCCGCATCCATGCGTGTCTCCTGAGGGCCACACCTGTACCTCTGGCTCTACTCGCACCATCAGCTGCATAGGAAATGAGCCTCATGGAGGAGTTGACTACAGAATTAAGGGTCGTTAGCTGGGAAGCCACTTTAGCTTGAGCCCTTTCAGCTGATGGATCTTGAAAGGTATCTCCGTGCTCTTTAAGGAGATCCCTCTGAAGCCGGGTAAAATGGCATAAGTAATTCAGTGACCTCATAGAAAAGGTCACTGAAACAAACATTCGCTTCCCGTATCTATCCATAGTCCTAGACTCCTTGTTAGGAGGATGGACAGATGAAGTTTCCGCTAACTCCTTTTTAGTGGCTGCTGCTAGCACCAAGGCATCCACAGGAACAACTTTGGTAAGGAACTGCTTATCAAGAGGTGCAGTGATAAACTTGCCAGGTCTCCTTGGGGTTGGTTCCACTGTATCCAGGGCTGACCAAGCCTTTTGAGCCACCACAGACATGAGTGGATCGAAAGGCAGAGAAACCCAGGAGCTGGAAGGTCGGGAACCAAACGCATCCAGGAATACAGACTCATCCTCGGTAGAGGCTAGGGGACTCCAGTTCCCCCTCTGCTTAAGCATTTGTAGGATGTCCGAGAAGGAAACATCTTCAGAGGGGGACCTCAGGGACCCTTCTGAATCATCTAAGTCTGTATCAGAAGTGACAGACTCAGGGGAGTCAATGTGCTTCCTCTTGCACTTCTTACGACGGGGCTCCTCTGAATGATCAGGGGAGGCCTCAGAAGAAGAGGAAACACCTAATGGGGTGCTCTGGAGAGCAGGTTCCACACGCTTGGGGTCTGGAGGAGGAGCAGAGGTTGGCACAAGCACTACAGGGGACGGAGCCAGTGGGGTCGATCGTGGAGCTGACTCAGAGGCCAGCAAACTCCTCATGACATCAAAGGTGTCCCTGTCACAATGCAGTGAAGGATCCGGTTCCGAGGAAATTGGAATCCCTCTCCGCACTGAGGGAGACGGCTCCGAGGCTGATGTAGGAGCCAAACTCACCTGCGCCGAAGCTCCGAGAGGGAGAATGGGGTCGGGCAAGGGTCCGATGCCACTCGCCCTCTCGAAGCTGATGATGGAGCATCAGCGCCCAGATCCCTCGACAGACGGTACCATCGAGGGAATCGGAGCTGACGATGGAACCAAAGGAGAAATAGTTATCGGAGCCGACGGTTCCACGACTCGAACCCCAATGAACTCTGGCTCCAAGCTCAAAGGAGTCAGAATAGGAACACCGATAGAAGTGGATGGAGCCGACACCTGTTGAGGAGGGCTGGACAACATCTTGGCAAGTGCCTGCGACTTCAGCAACCTACTGACCACTCTCTCCATGTCGTGATCCGAGAGCCAAGAGGACCGAGAGGAGTGGGAAGATCTGTGACTGCGCTCACAAGCAGGGGAGACCGAGGAGCCGAATGTATGCATTGCAGAGAAGGGGACCTCAGCCTCTTGTGGCTCGGCGACAGCTCTGAAGATTCTGATGGAGCCAACGGGGAGATAGTCTCATCAATTCCGGCCAGAACCGTAGTGGCAGGTAAAGTCTGAACCAATGACTGCTCCGAGCTTGGAGCCGAGAATTTGGTTGGTTTTGGGGATTTCACAGGCTGAGCCTTGGCCGGTGAATCCTGGGGCTTTAAAAGACCCCTAAGAATAAGCTTATTTTTACGCTCCTGCAGAACTCTTGGACTAAATGCATGGCATATAGAACAAGAGTCCTGCAGGTGCACTGCACCTAAGCAGTAGACGCAAGAAGTGTGCCCATCTGTCAGAGACAATTTCTGACAGCATGAATCACACTTCTTGAATCCAGATACCTTGGATTCTTTAGACATCATGTATCCGACAAAATACCTCAAGAGATACTACACTGATCTTAGCCAAAAGGCCGAAAAGCTATAACGAAAAACCACATTATCAATAACAGCAAAAAAGAGAAAAACACACAATATACTACAGCTAAAGCTAAAGAAATTTTTTTTATTAAACTAGGAAGCCTCTAACTTAAATGGCTACCTAAAGGAAGATAGAAGGAAAGCCTTGAAACTAACCACTAAGCTGACAGAAAGGGACAGAAAGGGGAGGGGGAGAACTCTCTAATTTAAACGAGTTCTAAGGGAAGGACTACAATTACACCTAAACTAATACAAGTTATAGGACTAAAAATAAAGAACAACTCCTAGAAAAAAATACAATTTTCAGTAGAAAAAGTTATATAAGTAACCCAATACAAGCCTGAGCCAGTAAAACGACACCTCGCAGCTGAAGCGGCAAACGAGATCTGGGTAGCTAGCGCTAGGCATCATGGGATAAGGGGTAGCCTCGAGCCAGTAAACAGCTCTCGAGCTACAGAAGATGGCCGAGTCGGAGCCGAGGATCGGCTCCGATCCCAACCAGCAAGAACGAAGGCGAGATAGACAACTTATCATACGTTACATAAATCACTCAAATAAAATATAAAGAACATATTTACAATAAAGATTATTTGTTGTTGAATCAATGATTTATCCATGTTCTGTTATAATAACAGCAAAAAAAGTCCAAATCATCTACATCTTAATTTTGTGTTAACTTTTGAAAAAAAAAAAAAACAAAACAAAAACAGTTTGAGATAAAAAAAAAAACGATGGTACTTGTCTGCAGCAAAGGCTCCGGTGCCATTTACACCATGCCAAGTGGTATTCACCAAGCATGGTGAAAGCATTAAGTCTTCATATATGAAAACATTAACACCAAAGGAACTGCAAAACCACGCAACAAACCAGACAAAACAAAACAGATATAAATATACTTCTACCTTTAAAACATTAGCTGAAGAGTATTTTAAAATGGTAACTTTTTAAATATAATAGCTTAATAAGTGCACTAACCCAATAGACACCCTACCAGTCTAGCCAAAATATCAAGTAAATTCCACCTCTCAGTCAAACAAAAGCAATGCAACTCAAACAGACTTAAATGGCTATAATGTCCATCACAATAACTGAAAAATTAGTTTCATAGTTAATTGCATGCCTAACTATAAAAAAGTATCAAAAAATACAAATTGCGTTCACCCTAGACATTCTACAGACAATTTTATACCCTATCTAATCCACCAAACACTCTTATCCGTTTTCCATTTCATACTCGCACATACGATTAGCCACAAAACAGTACTTTCCTATTCTTAAGAGTCATGAAAACCCACCTGAACTACTACAAGAACAGGAAGATGGGACCTTAGCTTTAACTTCTTAACATAAGAATGATGCTGCAGGAATGCAAGAACATCTTCCCCCATAGTGCACAGAACAAGCAGTGGAAACAATCCAAGTGCCTGGTGGAATATTGTAGCCAGCAGCCATCTTACCTTCCAGAATCCAAGAGGAATAAACAATCAGTTGAGCCACCCACTTGTACTGGATTTCGTATTTTTACTGATAACTGTGAAAGTACAGTTGTGTACACCTACCATAAATGTAGATGTTCGAGTGTCTTCACTGTTGCAGTCATAACTGTAGGGTGTTCCTGCCGGCAGGCAGCCCGAGGTCGGCCAGAATCCCAAAGTCTGGGTCCGGCGTCGGCTGTATAAGCTAGTATCCTGACGTCAGTACGCCTTGGTACATAGCCCTCAGCCGACGCCATCTTCTCCAGCCTTTCTTGCCCTAGATGTCAGAAGTCCCCAACAAATCAAAAATGAATCCAACAAGGAAACACAAATACACCACAAATAAGCGAAAAAGAGGGGATAGGAGGGAGGGAAACCCCGACTGCAACAGTGAAGACACTCGAACATCTACATTTATGGTAGGTGTACACAACTGTACTATGTTCTTCGTGTTTCACTGTTGCAGTCATAACTGTAGGGTGGAATCCCAATCAGTGTAGAGGGGAGGAGGCTTTAGATAGAAGAAGGGAGGCAAGAATACCCTGCAAGACAGCAGAGGCAAAGCCTGCCCTAGACTTAGAAAACAAGGGAGATTGTAGTGCTTGGAAAAAGTATGCACAGAACTCCAAGTGGCAGCTTCCAAGATATCCTTGGTAGGGACTCCTCTGAGGAAAGCTGTAGAAGTAGCAGCTGCTCTAGTAGAATGACTTCTAATGGTCCCTGGAAACTGTTTCCCATGATGAGTGTAACAAAATCTGATTCCATAAGCAATCCATTTGGAAATAGTTTGTTTAGAAATAGGTTTTCCAAGAGAACTGGAGGCAAAGGAAACAAACAATTGGTTAGACTTTCTGAAATCTTTAGTCTTGTCCAAGTAAAATCGTAACTGTCTGTGCACATCCAATGAATGCAAAATCCTTTCCCCTTTATTTTGAGGATTTGGAAAGAAAGTAGAAGGTGGATTGTCTGATTTAAAGCCACTTTCGAAATCACCTTAGGCATGAAAGTAGGATTGGTCCTCAAGGATACTCTGTCTTGATGGAAAATAAGGTATGGTTCCACAGCCATGAGAGCTTGCAACTCTGAGACCCTTCTGGCAGAGGTCAATGCTAACAAAAGAACAGTCTTCCAGGATAGAAACTTAATATCTGAAGATGCAGCAGGCTCAAAAGGAGGCAAAGTAAGCTTTTCTAAAACATAATTAAGATCCCAGGCAGGGACAGGAGGGGTCCTTGGGGGCCGCAAATTTTTAGCCCCTCTCAAGAACTGCTTCACCAAAGGATGTGAAAAACAGGAGGATCAGAACTGAAATGCGAGAGATAGCAGAAGCATGAATCTTAATGGAAGAAAAGGAAAGTCCTTTAGATAAAAGTTCCGAAAGGTAAAGCAAAATAGAGGAGAGATCAGGAACCTGAGGATCAGAGCCTCGGTCCTGCATCCAAATAGAAAACCTCTTCCATTTAGAGGCATAGGATTTCCTAGTGCTAGGCCGTCTAGCTTCCAAAAGAACATCCAAAACTTGTTTGGGAAGACTAGAGGAAATCAAATTCCTTTGAAGAGCCAAGCTGCCAGGCAAAGGGTCTTGAGATTGGAATGCAGTAACTGACCCTGATGCTGGGACAGAAGCGAAGGGTTCAGTGGGAGAATCCAAGGAGGCCCCGAGAACAGGAGCTTTAAGGTTGGATACCAAAACTGTCAAGGCCAATTTGGAGCAATCAAGATGAGGAACTTGGGCTTGTCCTGTTTTATCTTCAGTAGTACCCGAGGCAGTAGAGGAAGAGGAGGGAAGGCATATGCTGAAAGGTTTCTCCAGCTGAAGGACAGGGCATCCACTCTCCATGCTGTTTTGTGGAAGGACCTGGTGCAAAAGCGAGGCAGCTGATGATTGAGATGGGATGCAAACAGATCTATCTGGGGACATCCCCAAACTGCAGTAATCCTGTTGAACAAGTTGGTGTCTAGCATCCATTCTTGAGGATCTGAAATGTTTCTGCTCAGGCTGTCTGCTAAGAGATTCTGTTTCCCCGGAATGAATTGAGCCTGGAGATGCAGATTCAAATTTAGAGCTGTGTCCCATAAACCCATAGCTAGTCTGCAAAGGGGGTATGAATGAGAACCCCCCTGCTTGTTGATGTACCACATGACCGTGGTGTTGTCTGTGCGAATTAGCAGAGGCCCTGGCAGTAAAAGGTTTTTGAAGGCTAAAAGGGCATTTTGAACTGCCAACATTTCCTTCAGATTGATGTGCCAGTGAAGATGGTCCTTTGTCCAGGTTCCCTGCTGGCAATTGTCTAGAATGTGTGCTCCCCAAGCATAATCCGAGGCGTCCGTGGTTAGGATTTGAGTAGATTGAGGGAGACGAAAAGGTTTTCCTTTGTTTAAAGTGCATGCCCTGGACCACCAGAGGAACTCCTTCTGGAGGCAGGGGATCAGAGGAATCAGAATATCCAGATCGTGGTAATGCTGTGACCATACACTTTTCAGATACCATTGAAGCTTTCTCATGTGAAGCCTTGCGTTTGGAATCAACAGAATGCAGGAAGCCATGTAGCCCAGAGCCTGCAGGAATTTCCTTGCAGTGAGCTGAGATAGAGTTGCCAAGGTGTTGAAAGTAGAAGCCAGCTGAGTTTGTTTTTCTGGAGTGAGGTAGGCCCTTTGTAAGGTTGTATTTAAGAGGGCTCCCAAGAATACCATTTGTTGAGAAGGGATCAAATGTGACTTTTTTATGTTCACTGAGAATCCCATTAGTAGGAGAAGACGTTGAACAAAGTCCAGATGTTGAAGCAGAAGATCTTTGCTGTCTGCCTGAATAAGGCAGTCGTCCAAATAGGGGTAAATCTGAATCCCCTGAAGTCTGCAGTAAGCCACTACTGGTGCCAGGCACTTGGTGAAGACTCTGGGCACAGTAGATAAACCAAAGGGCAGAACAGAGAATTGAAAGTGCCTCGAACCTGCCTTGAACCTGAGGAATTTCCTGCGTTCTTGTCTGATAGGGATATGCAAATAGGCTTCCTTTAAGTCCAATGTCACCATCCAGGTGTCCTGAGAGAGCATTGGAATTAGCTGTTGCAGAGTAAGCATCTTGAACTTTGGAATTTCCAAAAAGGTGTTTAACACAGAAAGGTCCAGAATAGGTCTCCATGAGTTTTGTTTTCTGGGAACCAGAAACAGACTTGAATAAAACCCTTTTCCCATTTCCGAGAGTGGAACAGGCTCTATGGCTCTCATGGCCAGAAGAGCATCCACTTGAGTTAAGGCCTCTGACCATTGAAGTCTTGGCAGATCTGGCCAACCGTGAGTCCTTGGCAAAGTGTGAAAGTGGAACTTGTAACCTTTTAAAATCACGTCCAATACCCATCTGTCCTGGGTAATATAAGTCCAATTTCTGTAAAAAAGAGACAGTTTTCCTCCGAGAGGGGCGTCCAGGTGAAGGGGTCCTGAAGCCCAACCAAGAGAGTCATTGAGTTTGCTTTCTTTGAGATTGGGATCTGTCTTCTCCCCTTCTAGGTGAAGAAGCAGTCCATTGTCTAGATCTGTAAGAGGTCTGGCCTTGACCACGACCTCTGGAGCGTCTATATCTTCCCCTTTGAGGCCTGTCAGACGTGGGAAAGGACCAATTTTTAGAGGGCCAATTCCTGGAAAATCTAGGAGGCTGAACTTGCAAGAAATCTTTTACAGTCTGCATGGACTTTGCCTTTTCTTCCATCTTTTTAATAACTTCCTCTGCCTTAGAACCAAAAAGAACATCTTGTTGAACAGGGGCATCTAATAACTTAGCCTTAACCTGTTCAGGTAAACTTTGTTCACGAAGCCAGGCATGTCTCCTAATCACAGTACCAGAGGCAGCAGCCCTGCAAGAAGCATCAAAACATCAAAACCACAATGTAAGCTATGCTTGTTAACCTGTTCAGTAGCATGCAAAACATCCTGAAGTTCCTTATCCTCTGCACAAGCAGGAAGGGAAGCAAGCTTTTGCTTTAAAACAGACAAAAGAAATTGCTGATATTTAAACATATGAAACTGGCAATTTAAAGCCCTTACAGACAGGGTAGCAGAAGTATATACCTTTTTTCCCCACCTGTCTAAAGCACGAGAATCCTTCTCAGAGGGAATAGGATTTTTAGAAGTAGCAACCTTAGCAGCCTTAGAGCCCTGAGAAATAGTTTCAGGATCCGCAGCAGGGTTTTTAAATAAAAATAAATGAGAGTCAGGAACCCTATAAAATCTATCAGGCTTAGAAGGAGCAGGAGGCATGGAATCAGGATTCAAATTAGCCTCAGAAAAGCATCATCTACAATGTCCAAGACAGGAGGGATAGCTAAAGGCCTATGCTGAGGAAGAAGAAGAAATTCTCTAAGCCTCTTCTTGGAAGCAGAATATGCCTGTCCTTCCCAATGAAAATGTTCCCTCATCTCATGCAAGGTTTCCCCAAAAGAAAAATCCTCAGGCGGAGAGGCCAAGGGCAAAGAATCCTCAGCATCCGAATCCTCATAAGGGGGAAAGGAATAGTCCTGATCAGAGGAAGAAACAGAAGATACAGAAGCCTGGTCAGAGGAATCCAGAGTAACATCCTGTCGAGGCCTTTTCTCAGGAGGGGGGTGAGAACCCCTAATCATTGTAAGCAAATCTTCAGCCATCCTCAATAATTGTTTTTGTGTCTTGGGAGTGGATTCAGAAGCAGCTTGAGCTGGAACTTTAGACTTAGTAGGAGTCTTTGTCTTTGCCTTTGCCTTTGAAATAGTGATGTGAGCAGGCCTGAAAACCCCCTCAGAAGCCGGTACCTGCACAGCGGTTCCGGACCCATCTGAAGGAGCGACATCCGAAGGTCCTGCAGCAGTAAAAATAGTGGGCCTTGATGGCTCCCCATGGGAGTCCGTATCGGCCATTGGTTCAGAAGTGGCGGATGACAGGGGCTGCAAAAGCGCCTCACTGACGACAGCCGAACCGGACGCTGGCTCCAGCTGCAACGAGTCCTGTTTGGACCTCGAAGGCCTGTCTTTGTCTTTGCGCTTCTTTTGAACTCCGTTAGTGTCCGACGACATTCTATAATTGAAGCGTCTACCAAAATAATTTAAAGCCCAATCGTACCTGCGCTTGATAGTACGAGAGTTGAACCTGGCACAGAACCGACAACAAGAAACGTCGTGGTCAGGGCCTAAGCAAGGTAGACAGTAAGAGTGGAAATCTTTATGAGGTATTTGTTTCCCACACGCTATACAATTATTAACTTTTTCTGACATCGGAGGAACAAGAAAAAGATTCCCCAACAGGGTACTTAGCTTTGAGAAGAGAAGTAAGAACTTCGGACCGACAACAACCAAATATGCTGTTCGAAAATCGTCAACCAACGTTTTGCGAGCTGCTTTCCACCGCACGGCAAGAAAGACTGGAGAAGATGGCGTCGGCTGAGGGCTATGTACCAAGGCGTACTGACGTCAGGATACTAGCTTATACAGCCGACGCCGGACCCAGACTTTGGGATTCTGGCCGACCTCGGGCTGCCTGCCGGCAGGAACACCCTACAGTTATGACTGCAACAGTGAAACACAAAGAACATCAGTAACACCACAGCATGAATTCCTTCATGTACTGAATTACTTCTCTCTTGCATAACAATAACTGACAAAATATTATCTATTCCTGGACCACTTCTGGTTAGGGGGTTAGTCAAATGATGAGACAAATTCCCTGGGGGCAGCAATTTATTACTTAGTTTGAATTCACATTTTAACATCATCGATAAGTCTTAAAGGAGTTCATATCTTCATTCTTCTACTTTTTTATTTGCTGACACCAATTTAGTAGTCCAACTCTCATATGAAAACTATCTCAAGAATGCCTGCACTTATTTAATACTGGAAATGAATTTCAGATTTTATCCATCTCTGGCCATAAAACATTTATGATATACAGAATTAACATTAAAAATTACACTTATTATATGGAGTTTCTTCCTTACTCATGAGCTTCCATAAACCAAAACTTTAATACCAACAACGCACCCAAAGACAAATTTAACATACTGTGTGCAACAGTCGATTATCTCCAATGTCTGCACAGCTAGCAAATCATACTATAAGGTTGAAAGCACCAAATACTTAGCAGTGTTGTTACAAGACATTTATATGTCTGAATTATACATGTAGTTTTAAATCTCGACTGCATGACGAACAATACTTACACGACATGACTGTAAAATGAATATTTGTTACTTGGTGCCTTTGAAAAATATCTTACCTGCAAAGAATGTTTTTATCTGTCCAGATAACCAGTACTGTTAAAAACATCTGTAAGGTCTTTCTTCACTGTATACAGTCTCAAACTCTCAAATTATGTAACTACATAGCAACAATTTCTATCCAGTTTTACTTATTCTAGCAGAGCATATTGTGAGCTTTCTTGATCTTTCTGAATATGGAAAACTTTCCAGTCCACAACAGTTTAGTAACAAATCAGTTCATGGATTCTTATCATATGTGACAAACACAAAAGACTGTAGTATATTCAATACTTGTCTTGATCATGCTCTTGAGCAGTGCTATTAAACTCTTAGAGATGATGAGCCTAAACGTTTTACAAATTGTACTGAAACCCTTCTTTTTTTAAGTTAATGTCACACATCTACAGAAGTTCAACCTATTATCATGTTTTCCCAAAGCCCATATAGTTTACTCTATCCAGCAAAATATCACTACTTATGCAGAAGGGATGCGTGCAAACATGTCTTACTGCTAAAATACATGTATTTAAATGCATTTACTGGGGGTACAGCACTGATCCATGTGGAGCAATTTTAGGCTCAGCCCAGGAGAACTGAAGCATATTACTAAAATACAGCCATTAGTACAGTGAGTAAGTAAAGACTACACAGAACATATTTAGAATAACTAAGACTAAAACAACATGACTGAATGGCAGTGTATATAAAACATCTAATGCAAAGATACAAATATTTACACTATTAACATGAAATATTATTATATGTTGTATTATCTTCAAAAGGTTACAATAAGATGAACTAAACCTTGGCTAATGTGACATGTAAAGCTGGAGTAGTGAGGTACATCGTTTGCTCCTTCATTTTTTGTAACATTATAAAAGTCTTCACATGATGTTAGGCAGTCCGGTTTGGGGGATTTAAAAAAAATGGTGCATTTTGGGAGTGCACTCAGTGGTTGCATGTATATGTTCTTTTTGCTAGCCCTCATTCAGGCTAGAAAGTAGAAGGTTTCAGACACGGAATATGAACAACACAGATGTTACAAAAAGGTCAGGTCAGCTCTCTGCTTTACTGGCAGCTACTTACCTTTTAAGAGGGTGTTGAAACACTGTTCTCTATTCATATCTACATTTTTCTATGTTGTATTTGCTGTCACCTATTTAGTCTAACTCACATTTGAGTATCTTTAGAATGACTGAACTCAGTTATGTGACCCCTCTGCATATTTTATTGGAGCTTACCAGAATGGATTTTATGTTTTTGTTTGTGGAATATGCAAAGATAAGCAAAACATATTGTACCTGGGATTGTTGAATTCCTTTAACTGTGGTTCTTGCTTCTGGGTAAAAATCCAAGAAATTTTCTGACCCCAGCAGACTACAGTATTAATTTTTGCTCAAGTTTTCCTCTATATGAAGGTGGAATTCCAGGTACTGGTCAAGCCAAATATCTTGGTATCTAAAGGAGGCTGTAGCTTCTAATAGTACAATGTTACTGTTTTTGAATGAAGGAACACATGCTAATTTTTGTTTGGTTACAAATAACAGCCTTGGTTTTAGAAACACAAAAGAGTAAGTTGTTGTTTGATAACCATTGGAAGAGCTGTTGGAGGTCATTTTCAAACAGGATTTCAGTATTTAGGTGCAAGTGTCTGGACCTAACAATGACCACATCATCTAAATAAAAGATAAGAGGTAGTTGCAGTAGACCACTTGGAAACCTGCTGATGAAAAGAAAAAACAGACGGTGGTGGTGTGGTAGCTAAAAAAAAATCTTGTGGAATACCTTTGCCTAGTGGAGAGGGATTCAAAAGTGAAGATTTAAATTTGATTTTGTATGCTTTGCCTAAGGGATAGTGAAACACTTGGATGTCAAAGCAATTTTATGCCTATAAGGAAATTACAGTGTAAGTGGCGATCCCCTATGTCAAATATTTTTATCAAATTTATTTAAAAAATTGCCCCTGGAAGGTTATCTTTATTCTTGTTAATAATGGCATCACCTGTTAAAGTTCACAGGGCACTGATTGCACCTCTACCTGTACAGAAGCCATATTTATTATTCTACAGATGATAGTTTTTGAAGGCATGAGGTAGAATCAGTAGCTATGACCGATTTCAGAATTTCTGGGAAAGGAGTGACTAACAAGGATTTCCAGGCTGGGTAATTATTTCGTGAGAAATGGAAAGGTTGCAGATGTGAAGGCTCAAAGCACAGCTATGATCTTTAAAGCCCACTGGAGCTTTGGAGTTTATTTATTTATAGGTCAACTTCATTATCACTGAAGAAGGGAAATAACACAGAGTAAACACTGGGGATGCTGATGGTAGTGTTCACTGAGGTTGGGGGACATTAAGTAGGTTAGAGAATTCAGAGATAAAATTGTTAGTGGCTAGGGGGTCCTTGTGAGCACTAATTTAATTTTAACCTGCTGCTACCAGTTAGTAGACTGACTTGATTACAGAATAGAGATGGGATTATTTGTGCAGGATTTTTTAAATGTAGATAGTTTGCCTCTACATTGGTTTCTTAGAGGGGTCCATCAATCCATCTACTAATTTATCCATTAGTTCTGAATATGCTATTGTGATCTGTTATGTCTATGAATGTGACAGTGTTAAACACTTCTGAGAAGTCCAGAATTTTAAGATGACTGCCACAATGAGCAGCAGGAGGACAAGAGCTCTCCCAGTGAGAAAAAAAGAAAGTGGTGTAAAAATGCCAGTAGAAATTAACAAACTGGGCAAAATTAATATACTGGTTAATCACTACATTGCTTGGATGTCAGAAAAAAAAAAAAAAACAGAGAAAGTAAGGGAAAACCAACCAAAAAATGAGAAGAAAAAAAAAACTCTGCTTGGGGACAGCCTTGCAGATGTTCAGCATAAGGCAATCCAAATTTCATCTTTGGTACAGGAAATGGCTTCCAGTAATCTAGAGGGAAAAATAAATCAAATGCAGGGTATTTCAAATAAGAAAGATACTGGAGGAACATATCAAGTTAAATAACAAAAGGCTGGAAAGAATATAAGCTTTAAGCAGCTATTCAGATGATCTGATTATACTGCAGAAATAAGTTGAAATGAATGAATGACTGGCTGAATATGATGCTTCCCAAGAATAACTGTTCAAAAATAGAGTTAGAAGACAGGGAATGGAGAGAAAACCTGACATTTTATTCTATGCCAGAGAAACTGGAAGGACGTTTCCACTGATTTATGAAAGTACCAATAAGCACAATTATTTAACTGAAAGGACGCATTCAAGACCCATATTATTAAATATGTAGTTATGCCAGCAGAAAAAGCTGCTCCTGACAAAACTGTGTTAGAAGGGAGAAGTATTGAAAATTAGGGACATCAGAGTGTTTGTTTTGTCCAAAATAATTATTCATTGTTCACCAGGCAAAAAAGAAGGGAGTTTATCCCTGCAAATCAGAAGCTCTTGACAGGCAGGTGCGATATTCACTCTGGCTTATTCAGCTGTCTTTACAAGACAGGCTAATAAGGAAATAAACTTCAACCAACAAACAGCGAGTCAGCAAGCAGAAGGGGACTCCGCTTCTCCTTTTCATAACAATAACAGAACTCAGAGAGAGTGTAGCATTTGATAACCTTTTCCACTGTTCCAAAGGAAAACAATCGAATGACAATAAGTCCAGAAGCTGACTAGAAAAATCAAGAGTACCTTGGACTTGAACCAAAAACTGGTATTAGGAGGTCAAGATGATCACAAGGAAGACCAGCAATAATGCAAAATTAGTGAATAAATGAAAGCATTATAAAGTGCCATTTTCATTAAATGCAGTTTAAGCATGAGATTTGTGCTCCTGTAAGGAGTAGTAGTAGTAGAGAAAATCTGAAAGATTGTTGACTGAGTTTAATTAGAGGGTGGATTCTACAGCGTAATTCCAACTTTCTTATTAAAAGTTTAAAAGGACAATGAAGGGACTGAAGATGCAAATGTGATAAAGAAAAACATTTCCGTTTTAGTAATTGTATAATAAATCTCCTGAAATAAACTGCATATTATACTGTAAACTGGCTCTGTAAAGTATACTTTTTAAATGACAATAGAAGACAAAGCACTGCTATGAGTTAACAGCTGCTCTGGAAAATTAGCAGTAAGTTTTAGAAAAGTTAGAAGAATTAAGCCTGCTATGATAAGTCTACTTTTATGTTCTGTACTCCCATTTGATTCTCATCTGGAGCGTATTCTGTGTTGAGTCTGCATGTCCCCCCCGCGGTTGAGTGACGTTATAGACATGCAGGTAAACGTGAGCATGAATGGGTTTGCCTTCTTTGAAGGTTAGGCGGCAGGCTGGCAACTCAGCACCATAAAAATCCACTGCCAATCATTAGCGGACCGGAGTTCTGCTGTGGCGACCTCTAACTGGGAAAAGCTGAAAGACTTTAATCAGACAGACACTAAACACGGTCAAGTTCTTAGACCTTTTAAAGCTGAGGATTCAGAAACACTGGGCAACTTAGCAACTCAAAGGCATACTGGATCATGCCATACCATACTGTGTGGTTAAGTTTTTGCCTTGTTTCTAAAAGTGTGCACAAGTCGCTTGCATTTGTGGACAGAACTCATTATTGAAGTTCTAGGGTCTCTGATATTATTCAACTGCTGTTTATTCTTACAAGTCAGACAGAGAAAAAAATTAAAGCACATCTTTAGCTACTAGTAGGGATAGGTCCTTTATAGTAAGATGTTACAGTTCTTCTATACGACATTGTCCATTAAAAACAAATATATATTTTGCATATTTTGTGCAAATTGCAAAGCAAACATGTTCTATATATTTAAGTTTACAGCATGGAAAGCTTGTTTTTTTTTTAATTAAAATCTTCTATAACTCAGTTTGTTCCTTGTTGCAGCAGTTAGGATCCAGCCTGCTACTTCACTTCAGACTCCTCTAAGCCACTGGTTTGCAGAAACAAAGCACATACATTTGCTGAACATTTTGGGGGAGCAGTTGAACTCATTTGGAAGAGTCCAGAATTAGTAATGGCTGTCCCCAGCAGCGCATACCCATGGACTCCTTGGTTATTTTGTATTAAGGTAATCATCTTGGAGGTCCAATGAGTACATCTGCACTGCTTCCAAAAGGCACAAGAAGATGGACTTCACAGTGAAAATGCTAAATTATTATTTTGGGATTAACTCATTTAGGCTGTGCAGGTCAAGAATGAGTCTGAGGTGGTCTATTTTTTTTGGTACTAAAATGAATGTAGAGTAAAAACTGGATCCTTTTTAATTTTGTTTTGAGACCTCATGGATGACTCATTTTTACATGAAGTTCAGTATCTATGAACCTATGAACCTCTTTTTCTTGTGTCTCTCTTCTGATGGGGTAGATATCTGGTGAGATGAGAGAGTGGGGCTAGAAAGGGTTGCGGACGAGAATCATATAAGCCTTTGTCTATTATATTCCAGATTAACTCGTCATTCCTGATAGTCAGTCATGTAGACAAGTGCAGGTTAGGGCAAGCTTGACTACCTCCAGCGTGATACAACGGAGGATAACCTTAATAAATAGTTTACCCCACACTTTCAAGGATGACTGCGGTATCCCTGATTCTACTGATTATTAGGGGTCTATATTAAATGTCTATGGATTATTAGGGGTCTATATTAAATGTTCAAAGAGGCATTCCATCAAATGCCTCTTCATCGACACGTACTCAGTGACCACACCAAACCGTGAACACTCAAAACAGTGATTTCTTTCCCTGGGAAAGAAATCGCTTGCACTAAAAACACATACACACCATTTCAAACAAAGTGGGGGTGGTGCCCCCCACACCCCCTAACTAAACATACCAACTCCAAGATCACACTACAGTGGGGTAAATGGCAATGTCATGGCTCAGGCCAAGCGAGTTCTTTCCTTGGGGGGGATCGCTGACCTGAGCCTTCGCTATTTTTGGATTTCAGTCTATATGTGTTTTGGCAAAACAGCATTCACTGTAATGCCATTTTGGTGACGTAATATAGACCCATTATTAGCACTTTGTGGTTGGTGAATATTCTGAAGACTGACATGGCAGCTCATTCCAGAACAATCATTTCTCTGAGTCATGCCTAATCAAAGTTGACAAGGGGTCTATTATGCCCATTATATTGACACTGGGAAGTCTCAAACTTTACACCAATACCCGGGAAAGGGTCTAACCCTTCTGCTCTCTACAGCTTGCCTAGATCCTATTAAGATGGATTAAGAAAACTGGCTTGGTATCCTTGGTAAGATCTGTAAGATGCAGCCAGGTGAGATGGTAAACAGTTAAACTAGTGTCTGCTGCTTTTGCACTATCAGCACAATTACATGCTAGCCTTGTGATGAGGCTCTAAAGATGACATGAAAGACATCTGCGACCTCAACAAACAAGTCTCCATCTGGAAAAATTGCATGATGCAGCATTCAGTGGAAAAGCAAATACATAGTTTACATCCTCAACATAAAGGTGGAAGATGAATTAACTTACCTCTCAAGTCTTTCAATAGCACAAAATTTATTTTGCAGATGGACAGGCCCGACTCTGTGGCAAGGGAGCTTTCCTTCTCTTCTTCCCCCTCAAAGATACCACTACCATAGATACCTTTGTCCAACAGGTCTAGACTTTGGAAAGCTGAAGAACCTTGAATGGCTTCTTGAGAACAGCTGCTATATTATTAGTCTTCACACATGCTATGTTAGCTACCAAATGAACCACCATTTCAACTACGGAATCGCCAACAAGCAGGATGGGGGGCGAACTGGTGTCCTCCTGCAAAACGTACAGATGAGTTCATAGATCATTGGATATACGAAGCAATTTAACAAGACATGTGCAACTGGCCAAAAAGCACACCCAATGCACTTTGAATTAAAGGTCAATGGATGACCTAGAGGGTACAAGAATCTTTATAAGTTCCACATTAGATTGAGAGTAAAAACACTGCCAGTTCAACTTTTTTTATAGGTAAGGTCTCAAACATCAGGCAACTTGGCAACTATAAAAGAGAAGAAGCGTGTGTGTGTGTGTGTGTGTGTGTGTGTGTGTGTGTGTGTGTGTTGTGGGGTCTCCACTGATCTAGGCTATTTTGAAATGGGACACTGAAAGAACTCTAAGTTTGCCGTTGTCAAATCCTGGACTAACGTGTCTTATGTGGCTGCTTAAGGTCCTTATTACTGTCTCTTTTAAAAGCTTAAGATCAATGTGTCAAGCCCTTGAAGCCAAAGGGATTGATCTTGGCAGAGGGTTCAATGTCGAAACCTTAGAGGAAACAGGTGAGGTACCTTTAACTTTTGACAGTAAAAACTTATACTCACTTTCTTTACATTAACAGGTGTTTTGTGTCAAAGCCCAATGGAAGCAGGTGTCAAATTTTCCTTAAATGTTATCAATTTTCCTTTCTTTTGTAGTAACGGGTATAAAAGTAGTACTCATTTTGTACTTTTCATCAGAAACTTGTTCTCATAAATAAACACAAAGGGACTGTTTATCTTGTGGTGGGATTTGTGTCCACACTGAAACTTCTTAAAAACTTCTCCATTGCTATTAAGAAATGCTAACATGATGGAACACCAAATAATCATCATGAAAGAAAAAAAAAATGAAGCAATGAAATTAAAATAAGCACCGATTAGACCAAACCAGAATTACCACTTTTTAACTTGGCCAAAATAAAGCAAAGCACAAAAAGTGATGGGGCAAGATAGAAACTATCGGGGGAGAAAGGCTTACAGGAAATGATAAAAAGGAATAAAAAGAATTTACTTAAAGCTACTAAACTGGCAGAGAAATTGCAAATGGGCATCTAACAACACTAGAATAAACTACTTTCTTAGTCAAATAAAAAAAAATATGCCCCCAAAAAGTTCCTAGGACCATTGCCAAGATGCAAGAATTCGTGTGTGACAAAAATGGACAAGATAAGATGTTTGCAAGGCGTTATCGATACATGCGGGTGAACATTTTATTTTACATATGCGCTGCTTCTATGCTGCGCTGGAATTTGCTAGACTGGTCTTAAAAGTCTTCTTAAGACACAAAGTCTTGCTGGCTGTTTACTGCTGAAATCAAAGTCTAATTATCACAGTTTGTTAACCACAGAAACTTGCAGAATATACACTGATGCAGCATCTGACTAAGAGCAGTAACCAGTAAATAGCTTTTTATAAACAAACCACACATACACTTCTGTCAGTTTGTAGCATATATTTACAAAGTTTTTCTTCACAAACAGTATAGATGATGACTTTCCTTTCTCTATACAATACCTCGAAACAAGCGTGTTTCTACCAAAATACCTCTCTCTGTCCCTCTCTCTTAACTGAATTATTACAGTTGTTATATAGACTACTAGTCACGCACAGATTTTATTTCCTCTTGGTATCTTTTTTTGGCCTTCTGTGGGAAGTCACATAATGTCTGTTCTATTGTCCTTTTGTGATTTCTGCTGATGTGAAAATGCACAAATGCACGCAATCAGAACAACAGAAGTATGAAAGGAAACATCTGTTCTGTTGCTATTGAAAAAACATCACGTATTGCTGAGTTCATAAAAAAGGATGTCTGTTAATAGATATTTGTTCTGCAAACATGAGAAAATCATGTAATACTTGCTTTCCAATATTGCTTTGTTAGGCTTTTTCTGATGCTGTGAAGAGAAGCCTGTCTGTTATACATATAGTATAAATGCCCCTTTTACATTGCTAAACTCTACACATATATTTAAGCAAACTTTTTATTCTATGCTTTATATTTCAGCATGTTTACAACAGAATTAATTTCAGCCTTATATTCATAATCTCTAACAGTGCGGAAAGTAGCCTGGGAAATTAAGATGCTGAACAGAATAAAGGGTAGCAGCTTTCAACACAACTGATGACAACAATGGACCTCCTAATTTCAGATCTGGTACTTACTAATCTAATTCAGAGATGTACCTCAACTGCCATCAAAGTTAAAGTTAATATATATACAGACACAGTGGATATAAAAAGTGTACACACCCCTGTCAAAATGCCAGGTTTTTGCGATATAAAAAAAATGAGACCACAATAAATAATTTCAAAACTTTTCCCACCTTTAATGTGACCTATATAACCTGTACAATTCAACTGAAAAACAAACAGATCTGTTATGGGAAAAATATAAAAAAATGTACAATACGCTGGTTGCATAAGTAGGATTTTTTTTCTTTTTTACTTCAAGTCTTGGGAAACAATTAATTCAGCAAACGATAACTACAAAATACCTTGGCATATAATCAAATCTATCACACTTCATCAAATAAAATTTCACAAAAATGCTTGCAAGCCAAGATTCAAAACAATTTTACTCAAGTTGGAAGCTGTAGACTATGGATATGGATTGCAAGGTACAAGTAGTGAAACTGTTTCTAGTACCTTTAATATCGTATAGAGGTCAAGCATATACCTTTAATATCGTATAGAGGTCAAGCATATGTTTATCAACTAAAGTAGAAACCATGGACTGTAACCTTGGACCATAATTACAGAATTGAAGGCATTTATTTGGCAGGGAAAGAGGGCAAGAGTTAAGTGGGATATGTTTCATCCCACAGAACAAGGTGGTTTAGGATTACCAGATTTGAAGAGCTACTCTAGCAAAGCAGTTACAGCTCATATACAGAACACAAGCAGAAGTGGGAAAATGATGTAAAAATGGGGGAAGTCATGAAATATGAAGAGTATGATTTTGGATGCAGGCATTAAAGAGAACAATAACAATCATACAGAATATGTTTACAAAGTAGCAGAAAATATTCTGAGAACCAAGCCAACACAGGCACAGAGAACTTTAAATAGAGGCATAGAAAACAGGCAAGAGGAAGCTGGAATTTATTGGAGAAAATTAGCAAAGGACCAGAGTACTGGAAGCAAAGAACTAGGGAGGGAAAAGTCAGTAAGATGAGGCCATGTAGAAGTTTGGACTGCTGATTGGAGACTTATCAATCCCTGGTAGGGAAGACAAAGTACAGGAAAGACAAAGGGATATGGGAGTGTTAATTGAATGACCAGCTCTGGTTATGTTTACAGTTGAGTCTAGATCAGAAGCTACAGTAAAATAAGAGATAATTAGTAGGCACAACAATTATAAGACTCAATCATAAGGTGGCAGGAAAGACTAGGAAATGGGAATTCAATATCCAAAGAAAAGTATAGTTGCATAAGTCCTAATCATCTTTAACAGTAGACGTTTGAATTTCACGGTTTCAGTGGTATATGGGTTGTATGCGTACACAAACCCATAACGGCAGGTTTCCAGAATTCGCTGTGAGAGGGCATCAGTCAAGCCCTCCCATAAAAGAAGCTTAACATCTGTCACATGAAGGCAGTTGTTCAGGCTTTCAGTACTAAGTAAGAAGTGCCAAGTAGGACAAGAAACCAACAAACTCACAGCCAAAAAACACCAATACAACAAACAAACACTCAAAATCAACCAACATCACAACATATATATATATATATATATATATATATATATATATATATATATAAGGGGGATGGTGGGTTGTGCTGCCATTGAGGCAGTTTGAAGAACATCTACTGTTACAGGTTAGTGTGACTTAGGCAAATGTATTATGTTTATCATTCACACTGCCTTAGTGGCATATGGGTAGACTCCCTAAGTTTACTCTAATGGGAAGAGGATAAGGATTCAGGAGTCCCTTGAGGATGATCTTCACAAAGCCTGCTCTGGAACTTGAAATAATACAGTTTGCAGTACTTTGTAAAGGTACAAATGGAGAACCAGATTGTTTCTTCTAGAATGATTCTAGAATCCACTTTTTTCCAATATGCCACCAAAGAGTTTAAGGCTCTGGAAGAATATGTCTCAACCTTGTCTCGAACAGATTTACTATGGTGGGACTAACAAAAAAGAGAGAGAGGACAACCAGTGAGCTTAGAGACAGGTTGGCTCTTCTTAACCCCAGAATAGGAAACAAACAGCTGTTCAGCCTTCCTGAAAGGCTTAGTTCTGTCAAGGTAGAACCCAAGCTGCCTGTCTGCATCCACGGTATGCAGAAACTTCTATCCCTTGTTTTAGGTTCCAGAAAGAAAACTTGGATATTGATAGCTTTATTTAGGATAAGATCGCAAACAAGTTTTAGCATGAAACATGGTTTAGTGCATAAAACAAACCTGTCCTTGTCGAAAATCAAATAAAGTTTGCCCACAATGAAAGCATGCAACTCAGACTCAACTTGCAGATGTCAGAGCAATAAGCAAAACAGTTTGACAAGTGATGAATTTCAAATCAGCCTGAAAGGCAGGTTCAAAAAGGAAAGGAGGACAATTTTTCAAAAAAGTAGAGATTCCCAAGGTGGAGGAATTTGCTTGTGAGGGGTTTTCAAGTGCAACGCTCTTTTCATAAACACTATGACCACATAAAAAGATGAAAGAGGGGGATCCGTTAGCAGACAAGCTGAGATGGTCACAAGATGCACCTTAATATATGCACAAGATAAACCATTGTTGAGTAGCTCACACAAATATTTCAAAACCAGAGGGAAAGACACCTTACCAGGCCCTCTGTTATCGGTTAGGCACCACTTAGAAAACGTTGTGGAACAAGCGCCTATAAGGTATCAAGGAAAGATTCATGCAGGCTGTCAGTTGCAATTACTCTAAGATTGGGTGCACTAAGTTGCCACTGACACAATGTAAACAGACATAGAATGTGAAAAAGCTTGTGGTAATTGTCTTTGGCCAATTCCATTAGAGGGGAGAACCAACTTTGGGTAGGCCAAAAGGGGGTCACCACAATGATCTTTGGCAATTCTTTCTAAATCTTCAGAAGTACCTTGGGTATTAGTGGTTATGGTGGAAATGCATAAAGGAACATTTCCATCCAAGGGAACAAGAATGTGCCTGTCCCCTAAGCATGGCTGCCAGGATGTCTCAAACAGAATTTTTCCAGCTGACAGTTTTGAAAGGAGGTGAACAGATCTACTTGTGGTATTTCCCACATCTAGACCAAATCCTGGAACACTCCTGTCCTGAGCTTTCACTCATGAGATTCGATCTGGGATCTGTTTAGTCTGTCTGTCACTATATTTTGCTGTTATGGAATGTGGGAGGTCTAAAGAGTCAAAGTATGCTGTAAGGCTAGCTCGCAAGTCATCACTGCCAAGTGGCAAAGAGGGTATGACCTTGCACCCCCTTGTTTGCTCAGCTAGCATGTGACTGTGGTGTTGTCTGTGACCACTAAAAAGGTATCTGGAAACCATAAGCAGTGAGAAACATCTAGGGCCTTAATCACTGCTAACATTTCTTTGACATTTATGTGCTTTATGGCATCTGAAGAACCTCATTTGCTTTGTGCTTGGACTCCCCTGGAAATTGCTCCCCACGCAAAATCTGACAAGTCCGCCTGCACTGACTAAACTGGGGTCTGGAGGGAGAAGGGTAGGCTTGGACTGAAAGACATATGATCCATTTGCCAATGTAACTCTCATTTCACAAATTCCAGCAATGGTACCCGCAACTCTAGGAGATGCAGATGCTGGGACTATTTTTTTTTAATACCACTGAATCTCTCTCATATGGATTCTGGCCAGTGGTATCATGAGGAACACTGATGCCAGTAGGCCTAGAATTTAGAAAATCTCTCTTGTGGAAGCAGCTTCTTGAAGACAGAAATGTTCTGGTAGAAAGGCCATTTTTTTCTCCTGTGACTACTACACACACCAGAAAGAAAATTCTTTGAGATAGACTTTTGTGGGTTCAAACTGAGGTAAGGTGAACTACAATAAAGAACAGCAAAACAGTGTGAAAAACATGAAGCAAAGCAAAACAAAACAAAACCAGTAAAACAAACAACCTCACATAGTAACCTAGCCCCAGGACTGGAAACAATAGAAATTCTTTACTGGTGTGTCTGTATCAATAAAAGTTAAACTCAGCTCTTGCAGAAATGTAGCTCACACATGTATGGGGAATCACTCATTTATTTGAAAAAAACACCAAATGACAAAGAACCAAGAAAGGTCAAGTGCTTTTGTTCCTACAACTTGGGACTTCTTCAGAAACCTAATAACAAAGTTCAGTTTCCTTTCATGGTCACTTTGTTTCCTCAGTTAGCCAAATGCTCACAGTTTAAAATCCAAGTGTAAAATAACAATTACTTCAATTGAATAAAAGGTGGATTTTAACAATGCCTAAATACCTAATCTCATATAAAAAGATGGCAAGATTGGTAACACTATTAAATATCTTAGGATTTTAAAACTTTATATTTGTTGACTTTGTTCTTTTAGGGTTGCTGTGTTTAATTATTACTAACAACATTTATTTGACCTTGTCAGAGAGGAGAGATTGCATTGTTTTGGACATGTGCTGAGGAGGGATGCTGGGTATACTGGGAAAAGAATGCTAAGGATAGAGCTGCCAGGTAAGAGGAAAGCTTAAGATAAGATTTATGGTTGTGGTGAAAGAGGACATGCAGGTGGTTGGTGTGACAGAGCAAGATGTGGAGGACAGCAAGATGTGAGGGCTGCTGATGATGATCCATTGTGGCAACCCCTAGCAGGAACAGCTGAAAGAAGTTGTACTTTGTAATTGGACCAGATGGCTTAATGGTTAAGGTCTTTGCCTCCCATGCACAAGGTTTGATTCTGACCTCCGACCAATGCCTGTTTGGAGTTTGCATGTTCTCCCTGTGTCTCCATGGGATTTCTTCCATGTCTAAAAAACATGCTGAGTATTTCCATCAGCTTTTGATGTACAGGTTATCCCTTGAAGGCTTTTTATTTAGCTGAAGTACCAGGAGATGCCAATAAAGATATCTAGCACTTTTCATCTTATCCCAGAGTCTTCGTGCTTTGTTTGTTTCCATCTCAAACTCACCAATGAATGGAGCTGTAGGCAGCAGCACAGACTCTACATGGTGCCCTATAGGGGGAAGAACTGTATAGACCAACCGCTTTCGGCATCTACTGTGGTGCGCAGTATCCTCAAGATAGAAGAACATGGATCACAGACTGCATGCCGTGGCAGGGCTAGCCACACGATGGTGTAAAATATGGCTCTAGGTGATTCGGTCAGGTTGACTAATGTCGCCAAAAATGGGCATGGGTAGTTACCGGTGATAAGAGGGTTGAGGACCTGGCCTACTTTGACCCATGCCAGGGACCATTGCTAACGGTGGGAGGAATATATGTGCCCCCACTGGCCAGTGTGTGCCCGCCATAAAGCCCAGCAGCCCTGGGTCAATAAGCAGCTGGCTGGTCGGTGTCTAGTTGCCCAGCCTGGGTTACCTGGGATAGCTCTGTTGAGCAAAAGCTGGACATACAATCAACCAACCTGCCAAACATGAACTGAGAATTGCTACACTTAATGCAGGTTCACTGACGGGATGCAGCTTGGAAGTGGATGACATGATGATACGGAGGAGGCTGAACATACTACGTATCCAAGAGACGAGATGGAAGGGCAGTGCAACAATGCCACTTGGCTTGGGATCCAGACTCTACTACTCAGGTGTGGGACAGGCTAGAAATGGTGTAAAAATTGTCATGAGAGAGGCTTCAGAAGGCAGTGAGGGATATCATCAGAATTGCAGACTCATGGCATTCAGACTTCAGTGTAATGAAAGGGCAGTATTCATAATCTCAGCCTATGCCCCACAGCAGGGTTGTGATAGTGAGGAAAAGAGTGCATTCAGACAGCAGCTTGCAAGACCTACTAGATAAAGCAGAATAACATGAATTGATGTTGATAATGGGTGACTTGAATGCACATATCGGATCAGACAGAACAGGACATGAGGACTGCCTTGGTCCACATGGGTGGGGCAACAGCTATAAAGGAAAAAAAAAGCCATTCTAGACTTCTGTATGGCAAATGGCTTGATAGTAGCTAACACATAAGTTCATAGGTTCATACTAGGCTATCTGCCCTAGGGCATTTATAAGCCTAGCCAGAGTGTGTTTGGCTTTCGCCACCCATTTTAAATTAATTTTGCTATGCCTTTTTTTGAGGTTAGTATACTGTGCCTCTGTCTAACAGTGACACAGAAGTGATAGCCGGGGTAAACCTATGATCTCCCACCCACTCATCAAGATTCCTCTTGAAGAGAGTCAATGTGGGACTCTGCCTAACCTGGACTGGGATTTTATTCCAGAATGAAGGGAGCCTCTGGGTTATGAATCTGTCCCTCCAGCATGTCCTATTTATTTCAGTGCTGAGGTTCAAGTCTCTTGAGCACGTAGCTCGATGGGATTTGGATTTTCTGAGGTGCAGCATGTCCATTAATTCCGGGTTGGACATGGCTTTATACGTCAGGCACAGATCGCCTCTGAGCAGGCAGTATGCCACTGAGTAGAGCTGGAGTTTCTTTAACCGGCAGCATATGGCATCTGTTTGAGCCCTTTGATCCTCTTGGTGAGGTACTTTTGGGGTCTTTCCAGTTGCTGCAGGTGTCTGGTAAGGTACATCCCAAAAGGGGCATTGTACTCAATTATGGGCCTGATGAGGGATGAGTAAAGAGGTACGATGACCTCCCTGATCTAGATGTGAATCCCTTCATGATTAGGTGGGCTATATAAAATGTTTTTTTAACCACTTTGGCCACGTGGTTGTCAAATGAGAGATTGCTATCAACTTGGGTCCCCAGGTCCCTAATGACTTCTTCTGTACTTAATGGATTACCACCTATGTGGTAATTTGTGGGCACTTTGTTTTGCCAAAGGGGATGACTATACACTTTTTGGCGTTTAGCTTGAGGCCATGGCTCTAGCACCAGTTGTCTGTTTCTATGAGGCCCTTTTGGAGGATGCTTGTGTCGGCTGGAGAGTCGATTATGGCACCCAGTTTGCAGTCATCTGTGAACTTGGTCAGCCACAGTCCTTCCGTGTTGGCCTGTACCGCCGAGAAATATATACCGAACAAAAGAGGTCCCAGGACTGAGCCTTGTGGGACGCCACTTGTAACTGGTTTGGAGTCTGACATGGCTCCAGCAATTCTAACCATGTGGGTTCTGTCCTTGAGCCAGTTTGTAACCCATCTAGTGACATAGGGGTTTATATTTAAGCTGGTGAGCTTATCTATAATGCCCGAGTGGGGTATTGTATCGAAGGCTTTTGCAGGTCCAGGTAGGCTGTGTGGACCACCTTCCCCTCGTCAATGGCCTTGGTGACTGTTTCAAAGAAATCGACCAGGTTTAAGAGGCAGGATCTGCCCTTAACAAAGCCAAACTGGGTAGGATCCAGTGTCTGTAGGTCCCCAATATCTTTATTTATGAGGTCCATAATGATCCTTTCCATAGCTTTGCAGACCAAGCTAGTCAGGCTTATGGGGCGATAGTTTCCAGGATCCGTTGAGGTACCACCTTTGTGGAGAGGGACCACTGTTGCTGTACGCCACTCTTTGGGTACATATCCTGTAGTAAGGCTAAGATTGAACAGTAGTTTTATGTTTGGGTTTAGCTCTTCTTGGAGTTCATGTAGGACGTAGCCCGGGACACCATCTGGTCCCATTGATGCTGTGTTTTTTGCTTTGCAGAGGGCGGCTCTTACCTGAGCATCTGAGATGTCAGGGGGGCAGCACTCTGTTGGGATAGATATTTGCCCTTTTGGTGGGGAGAGGGGTGAGAAGTTTGCACTGAACCTGTCACAGCTAGGATGTTGGCAATGTCTGTGGGCTCGGTGTATTTTTTGTCATTTTGGACCAATTCTGAGCATATCTGGGAATTCCCACCCAGGTTCCTAACATAACTAAAGAAAGCCTTGTGATTATCCTTAGTGCCCTGTGCAATTTTTCTCGCGAAGCTGGCCTTAGACGATTTTATGAGTGCCCGTAGTTTTTTGCTAATACTGATCAGCGATGCCTTCCCTTTTTGGGATTTTGCTCTATCATGTAGTAGCTTCCTCCTTCTATTGTATAGTTTGTTTATGGCTGGGGTCCACCAGACAGGATGTCTGCCTTTGGAGGATTGGGTCTTGGTTTTATTTGGGATTGCATGACCCATGCATTCCTGAAGGTGTTCATAGAATGCGTTTATAAAGGATTCTGCGGTCTGGGCCGTATTTTCCACAGGCCTGGGGGTTTTGAAGGATTTCGCCTTGGTTTTGAGGCGTGTGAAATTTGCTTTAGAGAAGTTTTTCACTGTGGTTTTCTGGGCAGGGGGTGGGGTCGGGATGTGAATATCCAGTGAGATTAGTTTATGGTCTGATCTTACAAGTGAGGGATACACTTCTGGTCTGGAGCATAGTGTCCCCATGTTGGTGATGATCAGGTCCAGTATGTTTTCCCTTCTTGTGGGAGTGGTAACAAGTTGTTCCATAGCATTTGAGTTTATAAATTCTAGGAACCTTTGGGCTAGGGTGTTGGAGCTAGAGTAATGCTCCCGGTCTATGGTTGGGTAGTTGAAGTCGCCCAATATAATGGTGTTTGGAGAGACCTTCATATTTTCCAGTATTCTCAGGAAGGCCAAGTGGGGTTCCTGTGTTTGGGAGGGTGGGTCTGTAGCAGGCTATAAATTGGAAGGCAGTTTTACCCACAGTTAGTTGCACATGGATAGTCTCTGATGCTTCGTGCTGTGCCACCAACCTGGAGGTGTGGGTATCTTTGACGAATATTGATACTCCCCCTCCTTTTGTGGTTCGGTCCAAGTTTTGGGGCCGAAAAGCATGGTATGAGGTATAACCTGGTAGTGCTGGGGTGCTCTCGGGAGCCTTGAACCAGGTTTCTGTTACTGCACAGATATCGATGTTCTCCATGCTAAGGAGAGTTTCAAGTGCGTGCATCTTGAGGTTTAGACTTCTGGCATTGAGTAGCATTACTCTTAGTTTCTTATCCCTTGTGATACCTATGGAGGTGGGTTTGTCTTTTGAGCCTTGCCTAAAAAAGGCACTATGGGGATAGCAAGAGCCTTTGCCAATATCCGAAAGCCCAGGGGTGACAGGTGCAAGCCGTCCCTAGCGAAGCATCGTGGCTTGTCGAGCATGTCATCCCAGGCTGACAGGCATTGGATCCCCTTTGAATGACACCAACACTTAGAACAATTGTTGAAATTGATCATCTTGTCTTCATATTGTGGCATCATTCTTGGTGAGGGTAAGATGCTACTCAAGGTCAGGGTCATACTGGCCTGGGCTACATGCTCAGAGAGCTCCTCTATGTCTCTTTTCATGTAGTCCAGGGAGGTACGTCTCAGGTCATTCACACCAGCATGGACAATGACTGAGTCATATTTGTACTTGCCTTGGCATGACCTGAGTGCTTGTGTTATGTGGCGGATCCTAGCGCCCGACAGGCAGCTCACCATGACCTTCTCCTTGTTCAGCCTGGTGAGCGGGACGTCAGTGTGCCTGACGATAGAGTCACCTATTACAGGTATCAGGTGTGTTGTTTAGCCTTAAGGGCTGTGACTGTTCGGCACACTGGCTTTGTGAGCTATGTGTTGCACGTGTTTTGTTTTGGGGTAGCGGTTGCTTGGGTGTCTGCTTTGGAGGTCTCTGCTGCTTAGGCAGATTTTTCTTTAGAGCCTCCGAGTATGTTTTTGTGTGTTTATGTGTTTGGTTTGTTGTCGTGGTAGGTCTATGTGAGACTGGAATTGTAGTGAGTGTGGTTTCCTTCTCCTCCTGACTGGTTACGCCAGTACTGAGTTGAGAGAGCTTAGCCTCCAGTTTGGCTATATGGCTGCATCTCTCACATGTGTTGGAATTTGTTGGGAGGAGAAGAGGGTTGTCTGTGTACATGAGGCAGTTGTAACATTGCCTCAAGATTCCCAGATTCACCAGCTAGACCGGAGAGGAGATTGACAACTGACCTTTGGACATGCTAGAATAGTATTGGGAATTCCTTTATAATTGAAAAAAGGGCCAATGGGGAACAAGGTATTCAAGCGGAGTTTGTGAGGGTGTAGTGCTTTTAATTTTTTTATAGCTGACTTATATAATTGCTTTAGTGAGCAAGTGCCAGGTAACTTAAATGCAATGTGTTACAGGTAACTTAAATGCAAAAACAACAAACAGTAACTTTCTTTCAAGTGAAACAAGGAAATAAGTACAGTAAGCAATGCAGATATCACTAGGGATCCACAGAAGTGCTAAAAGGCCACGTTTTAGGTGGAATTAACGTTTCAGGGAAATAAACAAACAACAAGCATACAAATAAAGCTAGATTCAGCAGGCCTGGATCTAGTCTATGCTACAGCAAACAAGGTGTACCAATTTCAGTAAGAAACAGTTAGAATATGCAGGCACTATAAGCCTCTAACCAGAAATTCCCTGCTCAGAAGGGCAGAGTCCAGCCTCTCCTCCCACAAGAGTGCAGACCGCAATCCTTCTTAACGTAAAATAACTGGCCTGAAGCCCAAGTGCTTAAACCAGAACTAATACACGTTTAGAATAACAGACACTGAGCTCTCAATCAGCAGTTCCCAACTTAGAAGGATGTAAGCTACCTGTCCTGCCACCACAGTGCAGGCCACAAACCTTCCTAATGTAAAACAACTGGTCTGAAGCCCAAGTGCTTAATCCAAAAGACTTAGCAATGATAGCTACACTTTAATCAAGTTACTACCAGCAGTAATAAATACAACTGAATACTTTAAAGAATGCCTGGATTAGTGCTCAAGTTATACAAACAAAGCTAGATTCAGCAGGCCTGGATCTAGTCTATGCTACAGCAAACGAGGTGTACCAATTTCAGTAAGAAGCAGTTCAAATATGCAGGCACTATAAGCTTTAACCAGAAATTCCCAGCTCACAAGGACAGAGTCCAGCCTCTCCTCCCACAAGAGTGCAGAACACAAACCCTCTTAATGTAAAATAACTGGCCTCAAGCCCAAGTGCTTAAACCAGAATTAATACACTTTTAGAATAACAGACACTGAGCCCTTAATCAGCAGTTCCCAACTTAGAAGGATGTAAGCTACCTCTTCTGCCACTACAGTGCAGACCACAAATCTTCCTAATGTAAAACTGGTCTGAAGCCCAGGTGCTTAAACTAAAAGGCTTACAATGAGTTACACCAAGCAGTAATAAATACAAATGAGTACTTTTAAGATGACGCAAAAGCAAAATAAAGTAGGAAAAAACACAAATACAGTAAAAGCAGATACATTTTTTTTTTTTGGAAAGAGAGAAAAGAAAGAGAGAAAGGAGTAGCAGAAACTAAGCTGATTGGCCTTCTCAAATGCTCTCCCTGTACTGGGTAGAATGAGGTAATGACACTAGACTGGGAGGAGGGTCCCAGATCAAATTTACACTAGGGGCGGGCAACTGCAAAGCCACCAACTATAAAAACAGCAGAAATCTTACTCACAGCTGAAAAGCAGCAGTGAGCCTTTAAATGAAAGTTTTAAACAGCTAAAGGAGCCACTAGAAAAAAGAGTTTAACTGCAACAAGTTATCATAAACAAACAACCCAACAGATGCTTAATAAGAGTGGACAATTTCCAGTTAATACCTCACACACAGTGAAACTAGCTAGAAAAAATACACAGTACACAAAGTGCTATAAACAACAAAGAAATAAAGAACAAAATAAACAAAAAACAGGATACTTAATGTTATATATTGTAGCTCCGAGTTTGCTGAGTGTCCTTCCTTCGATCAGCTCACTGTAAAATGGCTGAACACTCACAACTGAGCTTCTTAGGTAACAGAAAGTTGAAACCTGAGACAGCTTTTAAGAAAGAGAGACAGTCACAAGATCACATACAAGAGTAGCCAACATTCAACTCAGGTAGACTTCCTCCTAGTAAGGAAAAGGCACTGGGGTAGAATCCATGATTGCAAAATCATCCCCAGTGAAACAGTCGGCCCACAGCATAAACCACTAGTTGCCACAATCAGCTGCAAACAGTGGTCAGAGACCAGACTGAAGACCTGGAAGATGACTGGAGAGAAAGTACAAAAACTGAAGAAATAACAAAACCAAGTAAATAGTAAACCATGTCGAATCAAAGGTACACCACAGTATCATCTTCTTCTTTCGGCTGCCCCCGTTACGGGTCACCACAGTTGATCATCTGTTTCCATTTCTTCCTGTCCTCTGCATCTTGCTCTGTCACACCAACCACCTGCATGTCCTCTCTCACCACATCCATAAATCTTATCTTAGGCCATCCTCTTTTCCTGTTACCTGGCAGCTTCATTTTTAACATCTTTTTCCCACTATACTCTGCATCCCTCCTCAGAACATGTCCAAACCAATGTAATCTTGTCTCTCTGGCTTTGTCTCCAAACCTTACAACCTGGGCTGACCCACTAATATACTTATTCCTAATCCTGTCCACCCTCGTCACACCCAGGGAAAATCTTAACATATTTAACTCTGCCACGTCCAGCTCTGACTCCTGCCTTTTTGTCATTGCCACTGTCTCCAACCCATATAACATAGCTGGTCTCACTACCCTCTTGTAGACCCTTCCCTTTCACTCTTACTGGTACTCGCCTGTCACAAATCACTCCTGACACTCTTCTCCACCCACTCCATCCTGCCTGTACTCTCTTCTTTACCTCTCTTCCACACTCACCATTACTCTGAACTGTTGATCCCAAGTATTTCAACTCATCTACCTTTGCCATCTCTACTCCCTGCATCCTCACCATTCCTCTATCCTCCCTCTCATTCACACACATACATTCTGTCTTAGTCCTGATAACCTTCATTCATCTTCTCTCTAGAGCATATCTCCAATTCTCCAGGGTCTCCTCCACCTGTTCCCTACTCTCACTACAGATCACAATGTCATCTGCAAAAAAGTTTAATTAAGCGCTTTTCGTCCTTCTCACTGGTAGGACTTCTTCAGATAAAACAAAAACACATTATCCTCCAAGTTAAATATACAACAGCAATTAAAAACGTCACATGATTTACAAATTACAATTAGTCAAGTATATTAAAGTGAGGAAAACACTAAACGTGTATAAAACTCAAAAATGCATCACTATCACTTCCACCCTGTGGCTGCATTTACAAGGTAACTCTACTACCAGTACATACTTAGTTTAAATTAACTCTTGTAATAACAATAATTTATCCGTGAAAAATAAAATATATATAGATGTTTACACATTTACGTAATATATTATATTTATGCAACAGATTAGTCTTCGAACACAACCATCCTCCACTATCAATTAAACAATGAAATTAGAATGTGAAATAATAAATGTAAGTAAATATACATGTGTTTGTATACCTAGAACTAACATATGTATATCAATAGATAAATCTGTACCAAAAGTAAATGCAATAACATAACTTGACATATCCATGCCTCAGTAAGTGTAATAGGTATTTTCTGTGTGTAAATATATGTAGATGTAAATATTAATATGTATACATTTTTTATTTATTACATGAATCCCTAACCGCTCAACTAAAAGTATAGATGCACAAATTCATCTCTTCAAACTTTTTAACTTAAGGATCCATGATAGGGAATACACCTCATTGAGGCCTGGAAAGAAACAAGCTCCAGTTCGGTATTGCCAGCATAATTCATGTCTTACTTGCTTGCTAACAAGAACATGATGCAAACTAGTGTGTTACATGCGTCTAGCACATTTTGTCCACTGTTGCACCCTACCTTGCATTTTTTTGAGCAAATGTGTGAGCTAGACTTGAGGAATTGTTTAACATCTAGTAATAGAAATACCAATGTTGTACTTAACACTAGTAAGGAACAACGTAATTTATTGGAATTCCTCCAACAAGCACCAGTATGGGTCATGACACCAGACAAGGGGGGAGGACTTGTTTTTATGAACATTGAAGATTATGTTCTTAAAATGGACAAGATTTTAAATTGTCCAACATACTACGAAGTGTCTAAAAATGAACTCAATCAGGCTTCTCACAAAATAAAATTACATCTTAATGATATATTTATGGAAGCAAGGATCCCACTTGACCTCTTCAACTATTTACCAGCGCCCAGGATCCCGATTTTGTTCGGGATACCCAAGATTCATAAGAATGTAAATGACCCCCCAATGAGACCACTAGTAGACGCTAGGGGCAGTCTAACATATCCTTGGGCAAAATGGGTAGATCAAGTCCTCAAAAAATATGTAGCACAAGAAAAATACATCTGTAAAGACTCGTAGTCATTCCTGGCACAAATTAACAACTTAGATTTCAAGGAACACTTGAATTTTTTTAACAATTGATGTCAGAGACCTATATTCATCAATACCCCACATTAAGGGGATTGAATGGATTAGTTTATGTTGTGGTTAAGAGGGGCTCCTTCTGATGAAGTAACACTCATTGAAGAGATGTTGGACATTAATCTTGTTCAACAATTATATCACTTTTAACAAGTACTTCATACAAAAAATAGGTGTAGCAACGGGGTCCCCATGTGGGGCGAGCTACGCCAACCTTGTCATGGCTTTCTGGGAACATGAATTTATGTTTAATACACCAGACATTAGTGGGCACATTTGCTTTTATACCGGCTTTCTGGATGATGTTTTCATTACTTTTGATGGTGACAAGAGGAAGGCCGATGACCTGGTGTCATATTTGAATAGCACCACAGAATTTCTGCCATTTACACATACTTTTGAGACACACAGGGTAGCCTACTTGGATGTACACCTTAGTAAGGACTTGACCAATAAATGTTACTTGGACAAAATTTTTAGAAAAGAAACTTATTCATATTCTTTTTTGCATTTCAGTAGTAGCCACCCTTGGCACCAAAAGAAATCTGTAGTAAAAGGGCAGCTTGTTAGGGTGACCCGCATGGTTTCACAGGATGCTAATTTCTCAAGTGAATGTAATACCTTAAAGGAAATGTTTTTAAAAGAGGGGTTATCCAAGCTCTTTTATTGATTCTATACAAGAGGAAGTTCAGTATAAAAGAGAACAAGGTTTCTACAAACCAATTTTAAGTGCTACATGTAATAGGAATGAAGAACCATGCCCTATAGTCAGTCATGACAAAAGTTACAAGGTTAGTTTGATTACCCCTTTTATTTTAAGGAAGAATTGGGAAGTGATCAGGAGAGACCCTGATTTTGTTGGTAGATTCCAAAATTTCCCACGTATTACATACATGGGGGGCTCCAACTTGAAAAACATTTTAGAAGTTAAAAAGATGGTACCAAACAAACTGAAGGAGCGGAATGTTCAAATGTTATATGTGCACTTTCTGCCAACATATGGATACAGGTAGGGACTTCACTATTAGGAACATTACCTACAAAACCAAACTTAAATTTAACTGTCAGTCTAAATCAGTTGTTTATATGGCACAGCGCCAAAAGTACCACGCTTTCTACATCAGTAAAAACAATCACAGACTGAGAGAGTGTGTCTACCAGCATTTATATCACATGAGAAATCATAATACAGACAACGCTTTAGCTAGACACACACTCAAATCCAGATCATAACTTTAAGTTCAGAGTCATTGACTCAGTAGTACAAGACGGCCGTGGGGGGCTGGATTCATTACTTTTGGAGTGCCTTGAATTATGCTGGCAACTCCAAATTGGAGCTAGTTTCTTTCTAGGCCTCAATGAGGTATATTCCCTATCATGCATCCTCAAGTTAAAAAGTTTGAAGAGATGAATTTGTGCATCTATAGTTTTAGTTGAGCGGTTAGGGAAACATGTAATAAATAAAAAACGTATACATATTAATATTACTTACAAAAAATACCTATTACACCTATCGAGGCATGGATATGTCAAGTTATGTTATTGCACTTACTTTAGGTACAGATTTATCTATTGATATACGTGTTAGTTATAGATACACAAACAGATGTATATTTACTTACATTCATTATTTCTCATTCTAATTTCATTGTTTAATTGATAGGTAGTGGAGGATGGTTGTGTTCGAAGACTAATGTATTGCGTAAATGTGTTTAAACATCTATATATATTGTATTTTGCAATGATGAATTTTATTTTGCACTGATGAACTATTATTATTATTACAAGAGTTAAATTAAACTAAGTATGTACTGGTAGTAGAGTTACCTTGTGAATGCAGCCACAGGGTAGAGGTGATAGGGTTGTATTTTTGAGTTTTATACAACTTTAGTGTTTTACTCACTTACTTTGATGTACTTAATTGACTAATTGTCATTTGCAAATCATGTGACTTTTTCAATTGCTGTTGTATATTTAACTTGGAGGATAATGTGTTTTGGTTTTATCTGAAGAAGTCCTACCAGTGAGTAGGACGAAAAGCACTTAATTAAACTTTTTGTACTGTGATGTACCTTTGATTCGATGTGGTTTACTTTTTACTTGGAGAGAAAGTACAGCAGTTCAAGGAATTACTCGGGCCTCTAGCACCCCAAGAAAAGGAGGAAATAGGTGGAGTTGATGAAGAGTGGCAGCAACTAAAAACAACATGTGTTAGGACTACAGAAAAGATATGTGGCCGAGCCAGGTATGCAAATAAGGTACATAAGGAAAGCCGGTGGCGGAATGCAGAAGTCCAGGAAGTCATCAAAAGAAAGAAAGAGTGGAGGAAGAAGTGGGAGATGGAAAAGACTGACCAGGCTAGGAAGGACTACTGGTTTACTAACAAAGAAGCTAAGAAAGAAGTTGCAATAGCAAAGAATAGGGCATCGGAGGCAATCTACCAACTTCTGGAAAATGACTCAGTAAGGGGCACAAAGAAACTATATCAGGTTGCAAGGCAAAGACAGAAAGAGACTGTCAGACACCCTTCATAAGTGGTGCAGCAACAACCTGCTCACCAGTCCGCAGGACATCAAAGGCAAATGGAAGGAGTATTTCCATCAGCTTCCAAATGAAGAAAACCCCACAGAAGCTGTACTGCCCCAGAAACAGCCCATGATGAGAGAAGAAGAGACCACCACCTTAGAAGAAGTAAGAACAGCACTAAGGAAGATGAAGTCAGGGAAAGCAGCAGGCTCAGATGAGGGCACAGCAGATATGATAAAGATGCTGGTGAGATAGGGGAGAAATGGCTCCTGAGAGTACTAATAGCAGTGTGGAGAGAAAGGCGCATCCCAAATGACTGAAGAATACGCATACTTGTGTCAGTGTACATGAACAAAAGGGACATCCACAACTGTGGGCAGTACAGAAGCATCAAACTCCTACCACACTGCATGAACATTCTGGAGAGGGTGATTGATAAACGGATGCGCAGAGCAGTAGAATGTAAGACGGGAGATGAGCAATTCGGATTCAGATAAGGATGCAGCAGAATTGACCCGATGTTTGCACTGAGACAGATAGGTTCATAGGTTCATAGGTTCATAGGTTCATACTAGGCTATCTGCCAACTATACCCATTATTTTGCTGTGCCTCTGTTGAGCAGTGACACTGAGGTAATCCTATATCTCCCATCCATTGGTCAAGATTTCTCTTGAACAAGGCCAGCGAGGTGCTCTGCCTCACATATACATTCCACAGCATAGGGAGTCTTTGGGTGATGAATCTATCCTTTAAGTCTCCGCCCTTGTGGCTCTGACGGATCTAGATTTTTTGAGGTGAAGCATATTCATCAAATCTGGGTTTGACATGGCCTTGTATGTTAGGCAAAGGTCACCTCTGAGCAAGCGGTAGCGCTACTGAATAGAGCTGAGTTCTTTCAGTCGGGCAGCATAGGACAGATGTTTGAGACCCTTTATCCTTTTGGTGAGGAACTTGCCTCTCCAGCTGCTGCAAGTGTCGGGTCAGATACATTCGAATGGGGCATTGTACTCAATCATTGGTCTGATGAGTGATGAGTATAGGAGACTATGACCTCCCTTGATCTAGATGAGAATCCCTTCATGATAAGGTGGGCAATGTAGAAGGTCTTCCTAACTACTTTAGCTACATGGGTGTCGAATGACAGACTACTATCAACCTGGGTCCCCAGGTCCCTGATAACTTCTTCTGTACTCAGTGGATTGCCACCTATTTGGTAGCTATATGACTATGCATTTTTGGCATTTAACTTTAGGCCATGGCTCTGGCACCAGTTATCCGCTTCTGTGAGACCCTTCTGAAGGATATCTGTGTCAGATGAGTTTGCAGTCATCTGCAAACTTTGTTTGCTTGTACGAAAAGTAGATGCCAAACAAGAGTGGCCCAGGACTGAGCCCTGTGGTACACCACTTGTGACAGGCTCTGAGTCTGACATGGCGCCAGCAACTCTGACCCTGTGGGTTCTGTCACTCAGCCAGTTTGCAACCCATCTTGTGATGTATGGGTTAACATTTAAGCTGATGAGTTTTTCAATGATATCATCAATGGCTTTGGTGACTGTTTCAAAAAGTCAACCAAGTTTAGAAGGCATGATCTGCCTTTGACAAAGCCAAACTGGGATGGATCCAAAGTCTGCAAATTCCCTATGTCTTTATTTATGAGGTCCATTATGATCCTCTCCATGGCTTTGCAGATAAGGCTTGTCAAGCTAATGGTTTGTGAAGTGGGACCACAGTTGCAGTATCCAGAGGTAAGACTATGATTAAACAGCTGTCCTAGCTGTGGGTTTAATTACACCATCAGGTCCCATGGATGCTGTGTTTTGCTTTGGAGAGAGCAGTTCTCACTTGGGCATTGGAGATGTTTGGGGGCTGCAGGTATAGATATCTCTCCTTTGGGGAGGGGGAGAAGTTTGCACTGAACCTGTCAGCCAGTATGTTGGCAATGTCTGTAGGATCAGTAATCTTCACATCATTTTGAACTAGTTCTGAGCATATCTGGGAGTTTCCTCCCAGGTTTCATGATTGTCTTTTGAGTCTTTAGCTATTTTTCTCTCAAAATTTGCTTTGGATGATTTTATGAGAGCTCTTAGTTTTTACTTATAGTGATCAAGGGTGTCTTGCCTTTTAAGGATTTTGCTCTATCTTGTAGTAGCTCCCTCCTTTTGTTGTAGAGTCTGTTTATGGCTGGGGTCCACCATACAAAGAGTCTTTGTTTTGCTTGGGATTGCCTTATCCATGCAGTCCTGCAGGTGCTGGTAGAAGGCATTTGTAAGTGATTCAGCCTTAAAGGAGACCACACTAGTCTTTAGAAGTGAGTTCTTTACTGTGGTCTTTTTATTTCAGGTGGGTGATCTGATCTCACCAGTGAGGTGTTGAACATTGTGCTCCCATGTATGAGATCAAGTATGTTTTCTCCTCTTGTGGGGATGGTGACTAGTTGTTCCATGGCATTTGAGTTTATGAATTCCAGGAACTTTTAGTGTTCCCAGTCTATATTAGGTCACCTAGTATGATGGTGTTTGGTGATACATTTATCCCTAGGTTCCTGAGTTTGTGAGGGTGGCCTGTAACATGCTACAATTTGCAGAGCAGTCTTGCCTATGGTTAATTGCACCTGGATGGTCTCCGATGCACAGTCTTGAGGTGTGGGTGTCTTTGATGAATATGGATACCTCCTTTCTTGGTATTGTCCGGATTTTGCATGATAAGAGGTAAAACCTGATAGTGCTGGGGTGCTCTCAGGAGCCTTGAACCAGGTTTCTGTCACTGGACAGACATCGATATTCTCCATACTGAGAAGGGCCTCGAGCGTGCATTTTGAGATTTAGACTTCTGGCATTGAGCAGCATTACCCTTAGTTTTTTCCTTTTTGTGTTCTATGGTGGTAGGTTTAGAATTTGAGCCTTGCCTAAAAAGGCACTATGGGGTGGCAAGAGCCTTTGCCAATATCGTCCAGCATGTCATCCCAGGCAGACAGACATTGGATCCCCTTTGAATGACACCAGAGTTTAAGCCAATTGTTAAAGCTGATCATCTTATCTCTGTATTGTGGCATCATTCTTGGTGAAGGTAGGATACTGCCTCAATGTCTCTTTTCATGTAGTCACTGAGTCATATTTGTACCTGCTGTTGAGAGACCTGAGTGCAGTGTGTCTGACTATGGAGTCACCAATGACTAGTGTGTCTGGCATTGTGTTTGGCCTTAAGGGCTGTGACTGTTTGACACTCTGACTGTGAGATACTTGAGAAGAAGCTAGAGATGAGGACAGAGTCCACCTGGGCATTCCTAGACTTGAAGAAAACATATGACAAGGTCCCAAGAAAGCTGATCTGGGCAGTACTGCGGTGGTTTGAAGTCCCAGAAACACTGGCAGAATTAGTGCAGACTATGTACAAGGACCCAGTGACTCAAATACGAACAGTGTTCTGCCTCACCAAGGGGTTCCCTGTGGGAGTGGGTGTACACCATGGTTCAGCTCTGAGCCCACTGCTGTTCATACTGGTGATGGACTACATTAGCAAACAATTGGAGGGGACAGATCAACAAAGCTGCTGTATGCAGACGACGTGGCAGTACAAGCAGACTCTGAGCTAGAACTTCAGCAAAGGATAGGAGAATGGGATGCAAATCTGAAGGCACGTGGGATGAAACTAAGCATAGATAAGACAGTGGTAATGGCAGCAAATTGGGGAAATCGGAAGAAGCTGAGACTAGAGATAGAAGGGAAGATAGTGGAACAGGTAAACAGCTCAAGTAACTGGGAGGGGTGGTTGAAGAGAAGGGTAGTCTGAATGAAGAGGTCAAAGCTAGAATCAGAGGGGCTGCAGCCAACTGGCATGTAGTCTATGACAGAAGAAATAAGCTGAAAGTTAAGGTGTACAAGACAGTGGTGCGACCAGTACTAATGTATTGTACAGACACCTGGGCAGTAAAGGCAGAACAGTTGAAGCTAGAGGTGATGGAAATAAAATGCCTGAAAAAGGTGGTAGGATGCACACTGTGGGACAAACTAAGAAATGAGGACATATGAGCAGAAGCCAAAGTAGCTTCGATTGCAGAAAAGATCAAAGAGAACAGAGTACGGTGGTTTGGGAACATGTGTAGAAAAGCTGAAGACAATCTGGTGAGGAAGATTTGGGGACAGACAGGAAGAAGGTAAGAAGAAGCGAAGACGTCCAGCAAAGAGGTGGATGGATTGTGTGAAAGATCTGCAACAGTCAGGTATGAGTGTTGAAGAAGGCAGGAGTGTAGCACTGAATCGAGAGAGTTGGCGACAGTTAACACAATACCCCAACCCCATGAAGAAAAATGGGAAAAAGAGGAATGATTATGATCCACTGTGGCAACCCCTAGCAGGAACAGCTGAAAGAAGAAGTCCTTTGTACTTGGACGCCTTGTTAGGGTAGAACCTGGGAATATGACCCATTCTAGATACCCCATTGTTTCAGAATGTGGGTAGCAGCAGGATGAAGCACCAATTCAGAACTTGAATGAGCATTCAAAATTTCATTTTTAAAAACTCTTGTTTTGTAACCAAGCATACCTTCCCAGTATATCAGAAGCTGCAGCACTTCTAGAATTTGTACCCGTACCATAAGGCTTCTCAAAGCACATTTTCCAAACCAGAGTCTCAGTAGAAACAACCTCATTCATGTAACACTTCTAGTCAGCAGGCAAAGATGCAACAAAGTCATCTAAACTGCAAATTGCAAAACAAAACTCCATATAAATCCTAGATAATTTAGAATTCTAAAGACTAAATTACTAGACTGAGACAACTTTTTTTTCCTCTGAGATTCTAACCCCTTGCTAATTTTATTCAGGGACGTAGTGTTAGAAGAAGCCAAAGACCTCTTTTTAGAGTTGGGAGATGGAGAAACTGCACCTGGATCAGCTGACAAAGGAGAAAAGAACTGCAAGATCAGAGTATGCCTTGAATTTCCTCATAGCCATTTATAACTGGTTCACTAGACACAGGGGCTTTACATCAGTTTTATAGACATCTTCTAAGCCCAGTGTTGGAGGAGGAACAGTAAAAACATTTGGAATTTCCTCAATAAGAACATAAATTCTTCAAAGCTCTGGTGCAGCTCCAGATTGCTTAGAATCAAATAAGTGTCTGAACCTAGATAGCATTTGGACACCTGCTTGGGTTTTGAAGCTGTTCACCTTCTAAAGAATCAGACTGGATGGATTTAGAGTCTCCATCAAAATCCGCAACCACAGATTGATCTCTAGAGAAGGTTGCCCCATAGTCATTCTGAACAGGAGTATAAACTCAGAGATTAGTTGACTGTAAAATAGTCTTAGCTAAGGAAACCCCACATCAGACCTACACATGGCAATAGCTCAACTGTCTGCGCTGAGATTTAGTTTCTGCTTTTTTTTTACTGTGAACTACACTAGTCGACAAAATATCTAAGGACAGGGTATTTTGTCTAATAAGGAGTCTCATACCCCAGATCTCTCCTGGGTTTGGTTCTCCTGTACCTGAACCAGGTACTGAACAGCCCCAGAGGATGTGTCTGAATCGCCGCACTGCATACTACAGAGGACTGCAGGCTCACACCAGAGGATGACAGGAATAAAAAGCAAGTGGTCTGCAGGCCAACTTAAGGCACAAGCAGATTCACAAATCATAGGCTAAGGCATGTTTTTACTGATTTTTTTTTCTTTTAGGTGCAAATGGATATAATGGGGGGGGGGGCAGCTGTATCATGATCCATCAGTTCAGGGGAAAATGCACCACCCATAATAATATGCAAACTACTAAGGGCTAACCGTGGACAGCAATAACAGAAAATAAAAGTATGTCCACACAAAAAAAAAATAATAATAATTGTATAAAACATAGCAGAAATGGTTTAAAATGTGTTAACCCATGTTCTACCCCAGTGGTTCTGAAACTTAGCAAGCTGGAGGACCCCTTTTATCAAGGAAATAGTTTGGCGGACACCTATAGGTGGCGGTACACATACGTTATGTTTGGATCAACCCCCTATCCTCACACACAGCCATTTCAGTGTCTCATTATTTGGCTATCCTCCCAGTTGCCATAAATACTATTCAAAATGATCGGTGTGTATACTGTTTTCTGCTTTACTTCTACAATGACTACAGATATATGGATTTCATTTAAAACTTTTATTTAAATTTTACAGCACAAACACTAATAGACATTTCTTAAAGCTAAACAAAACAATACAGTCTCACAAAGAAAACAGACTTTGCATTAAAACTTCTCTGCCTTTCAAACTGACATTCACTGAAATCCACATTCAAAGAAAATGCATCTGGCCAGTTTCGGATTAAGTTTATCTTTGGGCTGTTTTCAAAGCATAGGTCCCTTGTGACCATTTTTAGGACCATGCAAGAGTTATTTGATTCACCTTCCTGATTGTATAATCAAATTTCAAATACAATAATTAAATTATATCCCTTGTATAATGTAGCACCACTTGGTAGAGCGTGTTTTAAAAGTATAGTTTTGCACATTTTTCCAGTAAGCAGTGTAACAAAACATATGAACCAACAATGACAAAACTGCCCAATTTAGAACATTTCAACCATAAAAGACCACACAAACTTCTGTCATTACAATCCACCAGTATCAGTCAATATGCACAATCTCTGCAGAAGAAAACACCATCTAATTCCACCTTAAAGAGATCTGTAACCAATGAAAAGGTTGCTGCTAACAAACAACTTTATATTGCAATGTTTCATCTACATACCAATTCAGTGCCTGCTGCCCTTGAAGAATAAATTGCCTACTTATCTTGCATTAAAAAAAATGGTACACTGAAAACAGATTCATAGTTAGGCATCTCATCTAAAGGAAGACGGTCATGACTTCAGCACCCCACCTCCTGAAAATACAACACAGTATCAGCAATCCATGTACATGATGTGGGAGTAGAACCCACTGCCTTCTGCATTAAAATGTAAGCATGCTACCTGTTGTGCTACTAACACTGTTTTAAAGATGCTACTTATGTCTTGAACACACACACACACACACACATACACACACACACACACACACACACACACACACACACACACACACACACACACACACACACACACACACACACACACACACACACACACAATCTCAACCTCTTCAGCACAAAAAATCTGGACAAAGCATGTCATAATGGGGCGGGTGACAGACGGCTAAAATTAAGGACACATTTTAAAAATTTGTCTTTCACACTTAGAAAGTTGATGGAACAAATTTTGCATTAGTACAAGTTTTCTGAAGGATATGAAGTCTAAAGCACAAACGTCTGCCATTATTTTCTGACTTCAGTCCAAAACAATTTGCCAGAAAACACCATTTTATGTGAAACAGACCAAACAAGGCAAAAATCTGGACATTCTGCTAAAATCTGCAGAGTTCACTTCATTTTTAAGGCTTTATTAAACCAAAAAAAAAAATACCTTCAAGAAAGTGTTTTTCAATAAGATCGTCCAGATCAGCTCTGCAGTAATTTCTGTCAGCAGCAACCAACAAATCCCAGGCCTTACTTGGAGAGAACAGAAAAAGAAGTTACGTACTTACCATAATGTTCCATGTGAGTTGTTCATCTCGCCTTCATTCTTACGGATGGGTTCGGAGCAGATCCTTGGCTCCTGGTTGGTCTACTACAAAGCTCGAGGTCTTCAGACAGCTTGAGGCCAAGTCTCTATCCCATGATGCACCTAGAGTTACCTCAGATCTTGTTTGCTGTGTATAATAATACCATATGTTATTCTATCACTCTATAAGAGAACGCCATAGAAGGGTTGAGCAACCAGGAAGAATCTAGTATCTCGGTCTTCGAAAAACCCTGGAGGGGGTAGGAAGGTGGGAACTAAGAATGAAGGGGAGATGAACAACTCACATGGAACGTTATGGTAAGCACATAACTTCTTTATGTGAAGTTGTTCTATCTCGCCGTTCATTCTTAAGGATGGGTAGCTTCCCAAGCACCATCTATCTCAGGTGGCTCACGGGAGTATGTTTTTCAGGACAGTAGACCCAAAGGAGGCCCTGTACCTGGAGGCCGTGTCAACTTTGTAATGAGTGATAAAGGTATAAGGTCTTGACCAGGTGGCTGCTGCACAAATGTCTATAGGAAGTCTAGCAGAAAAAGCAGATGATGTAAGCACTGCACTGGTAGAATGAGCCTTAATTTTGTGTTGTAAGGGCATATTAGCAGCTGAATAAACAAATGTGATACAATCGGATAACCACTTAGAGTTGTTTTAGCCACTGGCATACATTTTCTGGAATCTGAAAAGGAAACGAAAAGCTGTTCTGATTTCCGAAACTCTTTAGTCCTATCCAAGTAAAATCTGAGCTATCTATGAACATCTAGCATGTGCAGCATATATTCTAAGCTGTTGGAGTGTTTGGGGAAGAACACTGGCAAATCAATAATTTGGTTAAGGTTAGTTTCAGAACAAACTTTAGGCAAAAAAAGGGATTTGTTCGTTGTGAGACTGTCAGCATGGAAAATCAAAAGGTGGCTTTATGGACAAGGCTTGAAGCTCTGACACTCTGTGGGCAGAAGTAATAGCTACTAAAAAGATAGTCTTCCATGACAAATATTTCAAATCACATGAGGAAGCTGGTTCAAAAAGAGGGAGAATAATGCGAGAAAGCATAAAGTTTAGATTCCATGGGGTATAAGGGAATTTCACAGGTGGTCTGAGATGAAAAGTCCCTTTAAGAAAGGCTTTGGATAGTTTGTGTGACATTATGTTTAATCTTTCAAATCCAAGGTGAAAATTAGATATAGCAACAAGTTGAAGCCGAACTGTTGCTGCTACAGCTCCTTTGTTGAAAATCATCTAATATGGAGGCCATAGGGGCTTGGAAGGGATCAATGTTATTTTGAGAGGCCCACATAAAAAATCTTTTCCATCTACTAAGGTGTAGCTTCCTCGTAGAGGAATTATGAGAGGATATTAGAATGTGCTGCATTTCATTTGAAAGGTTATGGAACCTGGCTATGTTGGGAATTGGAGCAGCCAAGCTTTCAGCTTGAGGGACTGGAGAGGGGGATGAAGTTTCCCCAACAAGTGCGTCAGAATATCTGGAACGGGGTCCAGAAGACAAGGGTTCTCCAATTGATGAAGCAGAAGGAAGGGGAACCAAATCTGAAGAGCTATTAGAATGATGGTCCTTCCCAGGGCTTTTGCTTTCTGTAGCACTTTGGATATCAAGGGAATTGGTGGAAATGCATAGAGGAGACCCGGAGGCCAATCGTGTACAAGTGCATCCCTTGGGGCTTCTCCCGGAGGGGGAATCAGGGCAAAGTAACTTCTGTATTTGGTGTTCTAGTGGTTGGCGAAAAGGTCACAGCAAAGCTGGCCCCACCTGTGGAGTATCTTGGTCACTATTTCTTTCCTGAGGGACCACTCATGAGGCAACACGATTGCTCTGCTCAGCTTGTCTGCTATCACATTGGATTTCCCCGGGATGTGCATTCCTAACAGAAAGCGCTGGGTGGATGTAGCCCATTGCCATACTCTTAGGGCCTCGCGACAAAGGGGTTAGGACCAGGTTCCTCCTTGTTTGTTCAAGTACCAGACCACTGACATGTCCGTCTGAATCGCAACTGTTCCCAGAGGAAGAGAGTCCTGGAAGTACTGCAATGCTAAAAGTACTGCTCTCATCTCCAGGACATTGATATGCAGATGTGTCTCCTGACTGGTCCATGTGCCTTGGGCTGTTCTTCCCGGAAAATGCCCCTACCACCCTATCAGGGAAGCGTCCATGGTCATTGTGGCCGCTGGCAGGGCTAAAACAAAAGGACGACCTACTGTAACATGGAGAGGTCAACCACAACTGAAGATCCTTTTTGCATGTGTTTGTGATCATTGTAAGATGAGACACTGGGACCTTTTGGTAAGACCACTGAGTGAACAACAGCTATTACGGAATCTGCATGTGCATGTGACACAACGGTATGGTTAATATTGCAGCTGCCATCATGCCTAATAATTTTAGTACTTCTGATGCTGGAGCCTTGTTTTTGGATATGATATTGTGGACCTGCTGATAGAGTATTAAGCCTATCTGATGGAAGTCTCAAAGTAGTAGTGGTGGTGTCCAATTCTGCTCCGATAAAAACAGTATGTTGTGATGGCAACAAGGCAGACTTTCCTGAGTTTATTGTAATGCCCAGATGACTGCAGAGTGACAGAGTGGTGTCCCTGACTTGTATAAGCTGATTCCTGGTGGTGGTGAGGAGCCAATCGTCTAGGTACAGAAACACCTGGAATCCTAAATGTCTCAAGTGAGCCGTGACCACTGCCATACATTTGGTGAACCATCTGGGGGCTGTAGTGAGACCAAAAGGCAGGGCTCAAAACTGGTAATGACTGGCTCCCAGCCGGAAGCGCAGATGATCCCTGGATGGTCTGGCCATTTTTATGTGGTAGTGCACATCCTGAAGATCTATCGAGCACATCCAATTGTCTTTCCCTAAAAAGGGAAGTATCGACTGAAACGTGACCATCCGGAACTTCTCTTTCTTGATAGATTTGTTTAGTCTGCTGAGGTCCAAAATAGTTCTCCAGCCCCCGGTCTTTTTTTGGAACTAAAACGAATCTTGAGTAAGTTCCGGATCCTATCTGGTCTGCTGAGACTGGTTGGATGACTTTTTCTTAGCAACAATTGGACTCTCTATTGTTGCCTGTTCCTTTTAACTGGGGGGAACATCCGGGATTTTTCTTGTCAGTGGAGGGGATGTGGCGAAAATAATGAAATATCCTCTGGAAATGATACTTTGTACCCAGTTGTCATTTATTTTGAGCCAGGCATCTGGATACAAAGATAAGCGATCCCCAACTGCCTCCAGAGTAGGACAGTCAGGCCCTCCTTTCAGGAGCGCTGGTAGGCCTTCCCAAAGAACTGATCTCTGTCGCCCTGGTTGTAGACCCCCTCTGCCGCAAAGGCAGCATCTTCCATTACTGCCCCCTCCTCTGCCCCTGAAGGAGGGTTCACCACGTGTGTCCTGAAAGGCTCCTTGGGGTTTATGGAACCACATCTTTCCTCCCCTTTGACCCTTGGGGTAGGGTCTGGTAGGAGTGGAAAAACAGACTCCGACGGCAGAGTCTTTCCTTCCTGCTCACACCTGGTCAAAGTTTCCTTAACTTTGGGCCCAAAAAGAGACGAGCCATCAAAAGGGGTGTTGACAGTGGATGACTTAAAGGGCTCTACAAAGGAACACAAGTACATCCAGGAGTGTCTCCCAAGAGCAATTCCTGTACCCGCTGCCCTGCTTGCTCCATCAGCTGCATATGAAATGAGGTGCATGGACGAGTGTGCTATGGAATTGAGGGTAGCAAGCTGGGAGACAACTTTATATGAAGCTCCTGCAGCTACTGTACCCTGAAGAGTATTTCCGAGTTCTTTTAGGAGATCTCTTTGCAGTCTAGTAAAATGGGCGAGACAGTTGAGCGAACGCAGTGCAAAGGTCACTGAACTGTACGTGCACTTCCTGTATCTATCCATGATCCTAGAATCTCTGTTAGGAAGATGGATAGAGGAAGAAGTTTCTGAAATTTCCTTTTTGGTGGCTGCCGCCGCCACTACCATCGCATCAACTGGCACTCTCTTGGTAAGAAAAGATTTTTCCTCGGGGACAGAAATAAATTTATTAGGCCTCCTGGGGACAGGCTCCATGGTGCCTGGAGACTCCCATACCCTTCGTGAGACCAGCTCCATAAGCTCATCGAAGGGCGGAGACACCCAAGAGGTGGAGGGCCGAGACCAAAAAGCCTTCAGGAGAACAGACTCATCTTCAGTAGGGTTGGTGGACTGCTAGTCACCCCTCTGCCTAAGGATTTCTAATATCTCAGCAAAGGAGATATCCTCAGAGGGGAACCGTGGGGACCCTTCTGATTCATCCAAGTCGGTATTGGATGTGAGAGACTCCTGTGGGGAGTCTAAATGCTTCCTCTTACAGATTCTCTTCCTGATAAACTCATCAGTGGGGACATCTGGTGAGGTCTCGGAAGAGCGGGGACCACCCAATGGGGCTTCCTGAGGCTCTGGGTCTCTACTCTTAGCAAGGATCTGTGAAGCAGAAGCAGACGCACGTGCTTTTGGGGAGGAGGAAGCCAGACCTGAAGTTGAAGATGTTTTAGGAGACATGACTCTCCTCATGACTTCGAAGGCACCTCTGCTCCAATGAGAAGGGGCCGATGGATACGAGGAAACCGTCTATACACCGGCACTAGGACAGTGGGCTCTGAGCCAGAAATAGGAGACGAGCTCATCTGAGCCGAAGCCCCGAGAGGCAGAGTTGGAACCAACAAGTCAGTCAGACTATCCTCCCCAGACCCAACCAGAGATTGTCGGCTCCTAAATTCCTTGATCGGCGCCGAGGATGTCAGATAAATGGAGCAGAGGACAATGGAGCAGGCTTCGGCTCCAAATACTCAACAAACATCAAGTCCGACTCCTCCGGCTCCGAAGGACTGTAATGGCTCAGAGCAGGAAAATTAATAGATGGTAAAGGGTCTTCAGTTCTGAAACCATTTGGGTCGGAGCCAATAAAAATTTAGAATAAGCCGGTGCCTGTAAAAGCATCTGCACCACACAATCCACATCCAAATTGGAAAGGCTTATGGAAGACAGAGATGAGTGGATAGAAGGAGGTACAGACTGCGGGAGTGGGGATTTAGGCACTTCGGATACCGGTTCCATGACCGGGGACCAGCTCCGAAAGGACAAGATGGTCGGCTCCGAGGGCTGTGGAGCCAACAAAGGTTTTTTTTTAGATTTTTTTTTACCTCAGAAGAAATAGAAGCCTTAGAAGACTTTGAGGATTTGCTAGACCTGTCCTGGTCACCCAAAGTTTTTTGAAAAGATGGTTTGACTAAACCTCTGTCAATCTACTTTCTCTTTCTCTCCTGTAGAACCCTAGAAGAGAAAGAATGACAAATGTAGCAGCTTTCCTGAAGGTGCAATGCTCCCAAACAGTATACACAATTTACATGACTGCCAGTGAAAGACATTTTCTGTCCACATTTAGGACATTTCTTAAACCCTGAGTTAGTGTGTTTATCCTTATCCTGGTCAGCCATACTACAACACACTATCTCAAAAGAGGGTAATGTAATGAACAAGACACACCCAAAAAACTATCAAACAAGCCCTTTAAAACTATGGGCTAAAATACTAATAATCACACACACACACACACACACACACACACACACACACACACACACACACACACACACACACACACACACACACACACACACACACACTGTTTATCTAAACAGTCTAAAGTCTATATATCTAAATATATTCAAAAGCTGTGACAAAGTCACTATTCAAAGACACACATCTACTATTTAAAACTACAGTGAAGATTTAACAAGGCCTAAAACAAAATGAGGCCAAGAGAGCTAATACGAGTTAAGAATAAAGGCACACCATAGGGAAGGGAATCTACACAATAAGCTATAAGAGCTAAGCTAATACTAAATAGAGATCTATCAAAATATTTAGGTATATATTTATATAAATTTGAAGAAAAAAGTTTTGTTCTGGCCCGAGCTATGCAAGGAACCTCCGATCTACTGCAGCGGCAAACTAGATCTGAGGTAACTCTAGGTGCATCATGGGATAGGGACTTGGCCTCGAGCTGTCTGAAGACTTCGAGCTTTGTAGTAGGCCGGCTAGGAGCGGAGGATCGGCTCCATACCCATCCGTAAGAATGAACAGCGAGATAGAACAACTTCACCTCAGTTGTTTAAATTTCCCTACAAGTTCTAACTGCCTAGCAGAAAACAAAGGGTAAGTGAGCAGCTGCTCAGTGTCAGCCACATATGCGGAAGTTGTTCCTTCCTTCCATCTCTAAACATTCAGGGCAAGCAGCTGCTTAACTGCGAATGTGGAAATTAACCAGCTCAGCTGCACACAGGGAAATCTCTTTCTTCTTCTTTTTTTTTTTTGATCACTGATGATGCCGGAAACCTAGGTGAGCTCACAGACCCTTGGAATGCATTGTACGGACCCAGATTCGGAAACTTTTAGTTATGTACTCACCATAACTTCAGATGTTTGGGATCCATCTCGCCTACATTCTGACTGATGGGTTCGGAGCCGATCCCTCGGCTCCGACTCGGCACGCTTATGCCAAAGAGCGAAGTCTCTTATTGGCTGAGCTTACTATATCCCAGGATGCACCACTACCAGTCCCCCAGATCTAGTTTGTCCGCATACATGCACACATGCACGCCCTGCTTATATAACATCGTCAGATGAAACAAGATAAAACAGTAGAACTCAAAACCATTCAATCTCTTCTGATCTCCAAGGCAGGGGGAAGGAGGGTGGGTATTAGGAATGTAGATGGATCCCAAACATCTGAAGTTATGGTGAGTACATAACTAAAAGATGTTATGTGATCCTATCTCGCCTACATTCTGACTGATGGGACAGCGTCCTAGCACCTGAATCCTGGGTGGCTCACTGGAAAACACTCCTGAGTACCGTGGAACCAAATGATGCTCGCCCTTTAGATGCCACATCCAATTTATAGTGGGAAATGAAAGTGTGCGGATTGGACCAAGTAGCCGCAGCACAAATCTCCGAGATAGCGAGCTTGGAATGAAAAGCTATAGAAGTCGCCATAGCTCTGGTAGAGTGAGCTTTGATAGATGTTGTAAGTTGCTTATTCGAAGAAGAATAAGCCTGAGTTATACAATCTCTAATCCATTTGGAGATAGTAGCTTTTGTGATGGTTTTGCCCAATTTATTGTCTGAGAAGGACACAAACAATTGATCTGACTTACGAATTTGTTGAGTCCTGTCTAAATAGAAGCGCAATTGCCTGTGAACATCCAATTTATGGAGAGTGTATTCTGCTTCATTGGAGAATTTTGGAAAGAAAACTGGTAGCTCTAGGGATTGTTGGAGACAGAAATTAGAACAGACCTTTGGGACAAAGGATGGATTAGGCCTAAGTGATACTCTATCCTTCTGAAAATCAAGTACGGTGGTTTGATAGACAGGGCTTGAAGCTCTGAAACTCTTCTTGCAGAAGTAATTGCAACTAAGAAGGCCGTTTTCCAAGACAGATATTTTAACTCACATGTAGCAGCCGGTTCGAAGGGGAAGATGTTAATGCACGAAGCACCAAATCAAGATCCCACGGAGGCGCAGGATGAAAAACTGGGGGTCTTAACAGGCCCGCACCTTTAATGAAAGTTTTGCATAGTCTGCTGCTCATCAATGGAGGATCCATGGATTCGTGGAATTTAGAGATAGCCGCTAGTTGGACTTTAATAGTAGAGACAGAAGATCCTTGATTAAACAGGGATGTTAAGAATTTCAAAACCTCTGGGATTGGAGCAGTGATAGGGTCTAAGCCCTGAGTTGAGCTCCAGATAGCAAACCTCTTCCACTTACTGAGGTACAATTTCTTAGTGGTGGGTTTGTGGGCAGAAGATAAAATGTGAATAACTTCCGGGTCTAATGTGTGACTTCTGACTAAAGTCGGAAGTGGAGGAGCCAAGCTGTCAACTTCAAGGAATGAAGGGACTGATGCTGTCGTCCCGACTGATGAATTAACAGATCCGGAATTAGGTCTAAAGTCCACGGATCGTCCACCGCATGTTTCTTCAGGTAGGGAAACCATACCTGACAAGGCCAGTATGGGGTAATCAGTATCATTGTGGACCCCAATTGAGAAGCTTTTTGAATGACTTTGGAGAGAAGTGGAATCGGAGGAAAGGCATAAAGTAGCCCTGTTGGCCAAGGTTGTGCTAGAGCATCCATAGCTGCTTCTCCCTGATGTGGAGTCAAGGAGAAGAACCTTTTGCACTTCGTGTTTAGTGGTGTTGCAAATAGGTCGCAGCACGGCGTCCCCCATCTCCTGAAAACCTGAGCTGCTACCGTTTTGTTTAGGGACCACTCGTGAGGAAAGAGAATTGTTCTGCTTAATCTGTCTGCCAGTATATTTGATTTCCCCGGAATGTGGGTCGCTACCAAGAAACGGCTGGTAGCTACCGCCCATTCCCACACCCTCATGGCTTCTCTGCAAAGGGGGTAAGATCTGGTCCCTCCTTGTTTGTTTAGATACCAGACCACCGACATGTTGTCTGTGTGGATGGCGATTATGCCCTGAGGGAGAAACCTGTGTAAGGCCTGTAGGGACAGAAGTACCGCCCTCATCTCCAATACATTGATGTGGAGAAGAGTTTCGTCTGGAAGCCAGGAGCCCTGAACTAACCTGCCCAGACAATGCCCCCCCTACCCTGTCTGGGAGGCATCTGTCGTCAGGGTGACCACTGGAGAGGGAATAACAAAAGGACTTCCTTGATTTAGATTGGATGTCTGAAGCCACCAGCGAAGGTCCCGTTTGCATGTTTCTGTAATTATAATGGGATGATTGAGGGGAAGGTCCTGAAAGGACCATTGAGTTGACAATAGCCACTGAAGAATCCTCATGTGCAATCTTGCCAGAGGAACTAGAAGAACCGTGGCAGACATCGAACCTAAAACTTGTAGGACCATCCTGGCTGGGGCTTTGGATCTTGAAATCAGGGCTTGAACCTGGCCTTGTAAAGTTTGGATCCTTTCGTCGGAAGAAAACGCGCATCAATCTTGAGTCTATCTCTGCTCCTATGAATCTTATGCGCTGAGAGGGCAGCAAGACAGACTTTGACCAATTGAATGTAATTCCCAGGGTAGCACCCAGGAGATGGTGGCTTTGAGGTTGTCCATTAGTAGATGCCTGGTGGTGGCAGTCAGGAGCCAGTCGTCCAGATAGGGAAACACTTGGAATCCAAGACTCCTCAGGTGAGCAGTCACTACTGCCAAACACTTGGTGAACACCCTGGGGCTGTGGTGAGACCAAAGGGCAGTGCGCAAAATTGGAAATGACTGTCTCCCAGGCTGAAGCGCAGATACCTCCTGGACGCCTGATGTATCGGTATGTGATAATAGGCGTCCTTGAGGTCTATGGAGCACATCCAAACATCCTTCTCCAACAATGGGAGAATGGATTGTAACGTGACCATTCGGAATTTGGATTTCGTGACGGATTGGTTTAGTCTGCTGAGATCCAAAATTGGTCTCAGGTCCCCTGTCTTTTTTGGCACTAAAAGAACCTCAGTAATTTCGGATCCGATCTGGTCTGTGGGGACCGGTTGGATGACTCCTTTTTCTAGCAGCTTTAAAGCTTCTGCGGCTGCAATTTCCCTTTGACTGGGTGGTGGGTCCGGGATTTTTGGACGGTGGGGGTGAGCATGTGAATGGGATGGTGTAACCTCCGGCAATGATCCAAGCACCCATCTGTCCTGAGTGATTGACTCCCAGGCTTTTAGGTGCTTGGCAACGGCACCCGACTGGCTCCTGAGCAGCACAGCCGGGCAATCCCTCACGAGGTGTGGGAGGCTGAAGAGCCACGAAAGGACTCATGGTCTCCAGAATTGCGGGGCCCTCTGCCGCCTCTGGGACGGCATCTCCCAGAAAAATTTCCCCGTCCTCTGCCTCTGGAAGGGGAATCTTCCTGCTGTTGAGGAAAAACTTACGTGATTTACGGAACCACATCTTCCCTCCTCCTTTAGCCTTGGGATAAGGCCAAAGGGAGTGGAATAACGGCACCTACGGCAGATAAAGTTTTTCCCTCTTGCTCACAGCGGTAAGGGTGTCTTTAACCTTAGGTCCAAACAAAGAGGACCCATCAAAGGGAGCGTCGTGAAGGAAGACTTGAAGGCCTCCGAACTGACACAAGCGGAGCCAGGCTTTTCTCCGTAGAGCCACGCCTGTGCCTGCGCTCTACCCGCCCCTCGGCCGCATATGAAATGAGCCTCATGGACGAGTTAGAAATTGACGTAAGGATAGCCAACTGAGAGCTAACCGACTGGGCTAGCTGCTCAGGTAGGTTACCCGAGAGGGAATCTGACAGCTCCTTGACCAGATCCCTCTGAAGCCTGGTAAAATGTGCCAAATAATTCAGAGACCTTAAGGTAAAGGCCGCTGAAGTCAGGGTGCGCTTCCCGTACCTGTCCATGCTCCTAGACTCCTTATTAGGAGGATGGACGGACATTGAAGCCTCTGCCACGTCCTGTTGTGTAGCAGATGCCACCACCATGGCATCTACAGCCACGCCTTTAGTGAGGAACTCCTTCTCGGGTGGGGCAGACAAAAATTTATTAGGACGAGAAGGGACTGGTTCCACGGTATCTGGATGTTCCCACGCCCTTTGACAAACTAAATCCAGGAGCTCGTCGAAGGGCGGAGACACCCAGGAGGCGGAGGGCTGAGCCCCAAAGGCCTTGAGGAGCACTGACTCATCAGCAGAGGGGGGTTTGGATATCCAGCCGCCTCGTTGTTTGAGGATCTCTAAGATGTCTGCAAATGAGACATCATCCGAGGACGACTGGGACCCTCCACATCATCAAGATCAGTGTCCGATGTAATAGACTCGGGGGAGTCCACGTGCTTCCTCTTGCACAATCTCTTCCTTGGGGGTTCCTCTGAAGACAACTCCGAAGAACCCTCAGGAGGAGGGGAACCCCCAATGGGGTAACCTCAGGCCCAGGGCTCCGCTGCCTACGGACAGGGGAACTGCCAAAGACCCAGTCTCCACGCCCAGGGAAGGTGCCGGTAAAGCCGGAGAGATGGACGAAGACTTGGCCAAGGCACTCCTCATAGCTCTGAAAGCCGGACCCCCAGAATCCTGGGAGTGTCCGGTCCCCGGAGCCATGATAGCCGACGGAAGTCCTGCAGCCAAGCACCGAGGGAGGCTCGGAACCGATAGCATAGGTCCCGAAACATCACCCCGGGTCCAGCCGAAGAAGTCCGTGTACCAAACTCGGACCCGAAGGCCCGGGTTGGAGTAAGGGTCGGAGCCGACCCTAAGATCTCCACCGGCTCCAACAGCACCTGCTCCACGGAGCCAAGCGGTCGGAGGAGGAATAGCAATGGGATGGGCATGGGCTATCGGCTCCGAAGCCAACTGGGTCGGAGCCGAAACAAATTTTTGAAAGACTGGGGACTGGAACAGTCTTTGGAGCACCCTGTCTATATCCGAATCTGACATCCTCGATGACTTAGAGGATACTGAACGGGTTCGAGATGGCCTCTCCAACGTCCCCAAAGGGCTAGGGGACCGGCTCCGAGGTGACTCGATGACTATCGGCACCGAAGGAATACCCACACTAGTTTCCATCGGTGCCGAGGAGGACTTCGGCACTGAGGAGGAAGTGTCTGAGCTGGCAACCCTTGTCGGCTCCGAGACCAGTGGAGCCGAAGGTGACCCGCCTCGATGCCCCAGCCATCGGCTCCGAAGCCAGAGGAGTCGAGACTGGTGGCATCGAGGCAGACGTTCCGCCTCGGCTCCAAGTCCTTGGAGCCGAAGGAGAAGCCTGCCTATCTCTTTTGCCGGCCCGATCCCACGGACTGGTCCGATCCGAGGCCTTTTTCTTTTTAGCTGGAGAAGGAGAGGATGCTAAAGCTTCTTCAAAGGAGGGTTTTATTAAGCCTTTAAGAATGAGTTTATTTTTCCTCTCCTGGAGGACCCTCGAGGAAAAAGCGTGACACACGCTGCATGACTCTTGTAAATGTTTTGCACCCAAACAATAAACACAGAGAGTGGTCATCTGTGATTGACATTTTAAAATTACATTTGGTGCATTTTTTAAAGCCCGAAGGCCTAGGATTCTGAGACATTATGACCAATAATGCAGAAATTGTCTGACAGCAAGAACAACACTATCCTAATTTGACTTGACTTAACTGACTCTACAAAAATCAGTTTACAACTGCCGATTTAAACAATCCGGAACAACAAAAACTCAAGGGGATCTGAAATCCCAAAGGTTTGAGAGGGGTTGACTGACCGGGAAAGGCCCTACAGATGAAGGAGGCCTGAAATCAGAAAACAACACCCAATCACACTACAAGTTTTCACAAAAAAAACTCCAATCACTACACAAAGCACAGAGTAGCCGTTAAAACAGCTTTTTATGACAGGAACAGCAAATTTCTGACAGAAAAAAGTAAGTAAAATACTACTCAGCTCAGCCAGCCCGAGACCACGTCTTCGCTAGTTAGCGGCAAACGAGATCTGGGGGACTGGTAGTGGTGCATCCTGGGATATAGTAAGCTCAGCCAATAAGAGACTTCGCTCTTTGGCATAAGCGTGCCGAGTCGGAGCCGAGGGATCAGCTCCGAACCCATCAGTCAGAATGTAGGCGAGATAGGATCACATAACATCACTGTTCTACAAAGTGCATATTGTAGTAAAGAGCAATACACAGCCACAATACCAAGTAAAATTCACTCAGTCATATAGTGCCAAAAATAAAATATACCCTTAAATCAAAAAGATCCCTTTTAAAACAGCTTAAGCAAGCATTTACGTAGAAATTCCCTTTCAGAAAAGAAAAAATCTCCACAGAAAATGCAAATAAAGTAATCTGTGGCAAAATTGTGAATCAACAGTATTAGCAGCTAAAGCAGTGTTGAATCAGTAATAAATAACATTGTAATGAAGGAAGTGAAAAGCAAGATTTTCCTGTAAGAAATTCAAAATGAAACAGATAAACAAGCATGATTAAGTTGTCTCTCTGCATTCACAAGGCAGTCCCCAGTGTTCAACTGACACCACAGGAATTATGTTTCCCAGTAGAAGTCATAAAACATTTAAGAAAAAAATTATGTATGCTTAATTCCACTTTTAATCAGTTAAACAACACAGTAGTAAGTTAGAATTTCCAGAAGAATTAACAGCAGTAATAAACAGCAAGTATATTAAAAAGTTAACAAACATTTACTTCATAAATAAAACAGGAAAAAGTCAAAGTGTACATTAATAAAGAGCAAGGGAAGTTCTCAAATTGAGCCTTTGAATCTGGAAGCTGTAATTTTATTTTATTTATTATTTTATTTTACATTTGTTGACCAGGCTAGTCTAGCTGGATTCAAGTCCATTTTCAGTAGAGGCCCGGGGAGAAAAGCTCCACAATCAAAGAAAAAAAGACAAGAAACTTGTACCAAATAATAAGCACTTCAAAAAACAATGGTAGTAGGATAGCCAACACAAAATACATCAGGTGGACAAATTATAAACAAAGGAAAACAAATAGAGTTATAAAACTTTTGGAGTCCTGATATCACAAGACATAACATGTTGAAAGTATTACAAAGAGGATTATCATTGAATATAATATTAATGTTTTTTTTTTTTTTAGTCGTTCAGTGGAATTGTTGAAATTAAAGTAGTCAGCTAGTACTATAGTAATGTAGTAAAGCAGATGAGAGGCTGGAGGCAATAGAAGTTTCAGTCAGGGTTAGTACAAGGGCAGAGCCATTAGGATTTAAGGAAGATTTTTAGATGCTTGTGGGTGTAGAGGTAAGTGAAGTACATTCGCTTGGAAGCTTGTTCCAAATAGGATGTAATCCATCAATGCAGGTTGCTGAGAAGTAGAGTAGCTAGGGAGGGACAAGAGATGCGACAGCCCTGGGTGAAAAGTGTTAGAGGGCACAATCTACCATTCATTATCCTGATAGCTCTTTAGTGCAATACCAGCTCAGTGTGTTGTTTAAACTGTAGCGATCAGTTTGCTACAGTTAAAAGAAGAAATTATTTTTTTTTACTGAAGTGTGAGGAAGGAGGGTCAGTGGCAGGGCACAGAAATGGGACCCGAATGGCTGGGGCCATGTAAGGGGGTGGGGGGGTGTTGTGCTTCTGGCCAGTAGAAAGAAAAATGTTATTTATTTATTTTTGCTCTCCACTTGAAGAGTTGGGGGGGGGGGTTGGATTGGGTACTGTCACACTGTCTGGACTGCAGGAAGCGTCTTGTAAGTTTTACAGGACTATTTTTTTTTTTGGGCTCTTCACTTGAAGAACTGAGGGGGTGGAGCACTAGTTCGTCAGAGCAGCATAGGATGAAGAATGAGCCAACTATGCTTCTGCTTAGGAGATTCAACTACGTGATTCCTGTAGATGACACTAAAAGACTGAACTGACTTCCTGTAGCAGAGGTTCAGTTCTCCCAATGGGAGGGGCTTAGCCAACCCCTATCACAGGGAGTCAAATGATGGAATTCTGACTTCTGGAAAGCTGCCAGTGTGGATATGTGCAAGCAGAGTACCCATATGCCACTGAGGCAGTGTGACTGATGAACATTCATAACAGGAGGATATTTGTAGGGTTCCCAAGTATGCAATAAAATCTAGGAGGTTTAGGATTTTTGGATGCAAGTGTTTGCACAGCTATTTTTATATCAAAGTTGTTGCTTGTTTTTTTGTTTTTTCCCGGTTAGGGGTCGCCACAGCGGAACTCCGGTCCACTAATGATTGGCAGTCGATTTTTATGGTGCCGAGTTGCCAGCCTGATGCCCAGCCTTCAGCGAAGGCACACCCATTCACGCATGTCTTTCGGAGGCCACTCGACCACGGGGAGGACATGCAGACTCCACAGAGAAGGCACTCCAGCCGTGAATCAAACAGGAGAACCTCTTGCTGTGAGGAAACGATGCTACCCCTGTACCACAGCGGCATAATTTTGCTGGAGATGCAATATAAAATCAAGGGGTACTTGGGAACATGTTTTCAGAAATGTAAGAAGTTGGTTGACTTTAGAAATTTCTTACAGCATACTTTGTCATACATGTTGGGGGAGCAAATTATGTTAAAATTAATAAAATTTCTTTTGAGTTAGGATATAGTATTTGTATTGTGCAGAAATGGTAAGGCCCTACTAAATTTAATGTTGTTGGCTGCCTAAAAACAATTCCTAGAAAATAGAAATCAACAACTTAATCAGCTATAACAGAATTATTGAATGTACTGAAGATATTGAAGGTGGGACCTTTAGAAAAGGAAAAGGAGCAAACTATGTAGAAATAAATGGAATCTGTGGTAGCTTCATATACATATATATATATATATATATATATATATATATATATATATATATATATATATATATACACATACACACACATATACATATATATATATATATATATATATATATATATATATATATACACACACACACACACACACACACACACACATATATAGGGTCTATATTAAAAGAACGAATGTTCAAAATTTCGAACGCTCAGATGAGCGAAAATGCAGCAACTTGAAAATGTTATTATGGGAGGGCTGTTCCCCCCACTAAATATATATTCCAACTCAGATTGCATTACAGTGAAGAAAGGGCAAATATTCCAATCTTCACTGTACTGCGATAAAAAAAAACCTCGAGTAGCTGCATTTTCACTCATCTGAGCATTCGCAATTTTGAACATTCGTTCTTTTAATATAGACCTATATATAGGATATAAAAAGTGTACACACCTCTGTTAAAATGCCAGTTTTTTGTGATATAAAAATGAGACCACAATAAATAATTTCAAAACATTTCCCACCTTTAATGTGACCTATAACCTGTACAATTCAATTGAAAAACAAACAAATCTGTTGGAGGAAAAAATATAAAAAATAAAAAAACGTACAAAAAGCTGATTGCATAAGTGTGCACACCCTTAAACTAATACTTTGTTGAAGCACCTTTTGATTTAATTACAGCATTCAGTCTTCATGGGTACACACCTGCCATCAACTAGAGACTCTGATTAACCCCAAATGACGTTCAGCTGTTCTACATGTATTTTCCTAACATTTACTCAGTTACCTGCTACAGCAAAAGCCATGGTTTGCAGAGAGCTTACAAAGCATCAAAAGGATCTCATTGTTTAAAGGTATCAGTCAGGAGAAGGGTAAAAAAAATTTCCACAGCATTGGATATACCATGGAACACAGTGAAGACAGTCATCAAAAAGTGGAGAAAATATGGGACAACAGTGATGTTGCAAAGAACTGGACATCCCTCCAAAATTGATGAAAAGACCAGAAGAAAACTTGTCAGAGAGTCTGCCAAGAGATCTACAGCAATTGTTGTCTAGAAGCTGCTGTACCTACAGAAATTAAGCCCAAAACAAACTCTAAAAACAAACCACACTGGTAAAATCCTAGCCTTAACAGGGTATATAACAAAAAGAAAAAAAGTCATGGGTAAACTCAGGATGAGCAAGTCCCATAATGATAGCAGCTCTCTAATTAGTTATCTTAATTAAACTGAACTAAACAAGAAACCAGGTCCAGCAAGGCCAATTAGGAGGTAAAGATAGTCTCATAGGCTAAAGTCTGCTACAAGGCCTAACACTATGTCCGAAATTTCAAAGGCAGTTCCCATCAGTGTGCTAAACTGGTGGTCAGTGATGCCACTTTCACTGAGCAGAGTGGCAGTGAATTTGGTGGCTTACAAATTCAAGTCAAACTTCACCCCACCACTACCCCCTGCCTCCCCACACAAAATATCTACTAGCATAATCCCCCAACAATTAATAGGGAGCAGGTCCTGGCAGTACTCGCTAAGGTCAAAAACAATGCCCTCAATGGGGCCTGACAATATTTCAGGATGCCTTCTTAACAGCTTGAAACATAACCTTTTAGGACCATTTGAGTCGCTTGTTAGCTACAGTCTCAAACAGGCTTTTACCATGAGAATGGAGGACTGCAATGGTTATCCCACTTCACAAGGGTGAACCAGTAAAAGACCCTGGAAACTACAAACCTATTGGTCTGACTAGTCTAATATGTAAAGATAAGGAATGAATTACCATGAAACTGATCAACAAATACATAGGCAATCTTCAGACACTGGACACAACCCAGTCTGGCTTTGGCAAGGGGAAGTCATGTCTACTAAACCTGGTGGACTTCTTTGAGAAGGTCACCAAGACAATGGATGAGGGGAAAAAAGTGCATACCGCCTACCTAGTCCTGGCTAAGGCATTCGATACACAACCCCACAGGGGTATAGTTCTCAAACTCACTGAACTCGGCATAATACCCTACATAACTTGCTGGATTGACAGCTGGCTCACAGACAAGATCCAGGAAGTCAGGACTGGTGATACCACCGCTGGGCTCCATGCTGGGACCACTATTTGGCATCTACTTCTTTGATTAATATCAAGGGCCTTTGGCCAACCAAGTTGGCAGATGACTGCAAAATGGGAGCCATCAGAGATTCTCCCCATGACACAAACATCTTATAAGAGGGTCTAACACAAACAAATGACTGGTGCCAAAGTCAAACACTAAAACTCAATGCCAAGAAATGCATTATAATGCCTTCTGGGAAAACTGCCACCCAGGCTAATTACTTCATTGATAAGATGCTACTAAGAGTTGACCTGGTAGTCAAAGCCCAGATTACTGGTTTACATATGCTCCCAGATCCCTGACTAACATTTGGCTACGGTAGTAAATCACTTTATGTTGCCCAACTTATAAGTAAAGGCATGGCATCAAGGTCCTAGGAAGGCATAGTTTCACTTAATGATGGGTCTGATAAGGCCCAAATAAAGTATAATGCCCCCTTCGGCATGTACATGACTTGACATATGCAACAGTTGGAATGCACACAAAGGTTCCTTACCAGGAGAATCAAGGGTATAAACACATTGCCCAGTATGGATCACCTTAAAGCCCTATCTCTACACTGTCTCCTACAGGTTACTGAGGGGCAATCTATGCCTGGTGTAGCTCCCACTGTATTTCATGTAGAAGTAACAGACTGTAGTTTTCCATTACACCACAAGGTGGAGCTCTTTTTCGGGAATATAAAAGACAATTTTGAAAGTGAAAGAATATTCTGGAATACTAGCTGAAGGAGAGAAGACAAACACATAGCTGAAGGGAAAAAGGGCCTTGAAGCATGACTGAATTTTCTTTTCTAGTGTTTTGGGACAGGGAAGTGAAGTAACAGATTGTGTCTGTCTCTTGCTGAAATCCTGGATATGGTATGTTGTGGAATCAGGAGAAAAGTCTGAAACCTGTAGTTCCACGCCCGCTATGATTCAGCAGGAAAAGTAGTTCCCTTGGGCCTAGTACCGAGAAGCCACAGATGATTACCAGAGTTCTGGTATGTGACTTTCTACTTTTCTCAGAGGAACCATGGCACCTGGTCACTAGGATATTCTCGATGGAGCGGTGAGAGGCTCTGGCCATCATAGGTTCATAGGTTAATACTAAGCTAACTGCCCTTGTGAGCCATTTTAAGCCTAGCCAATTATCCCTTGTGAGACTCAAACCCTGCACCTTGTGCTTGCAAGGCAAATACCTTAACCAATAGGCCACCCTCCCAACCCCAACCATTTTATATTTTTATAAGACTGTGCCCCCCCCCTTAATGCTTTGTTGATTACAAATAAATGGGATCCATATGGCTCCAACTTGGGCCCCATCATGCCGGCAGCAAGACTGTAAGTAGTCACTGGGCAGTGAACAAGGTACAATAGAGTGTTTCATAGTTGGTCTGTTTAGAATTGATCAAAAGGGGGTAGAGGGTGTTAGTACTGCTGAATGACATTGCATTCTCTCATATTTCTATTGTGGCACTATAAATCTTTATTGTTCAAGGTTAATGCATTTTGCCATGTTAGTACTGCTGCCCTAAGAATCTTTACTGCCATTTTCTCATATTTGTATTGTGGCACTATAAATCCTCATTGTTCAATGACATTGCATTGTGCTCATGTTAGTACTGCTGCCTTCAAGAATTTTGCTGCTCAATGACATTGCATTTTATCATATTTGTATTGTATTATGACTTTTTTATTGCCTAATGACATTTTATTTTTCCAGTGTTTGTATTGCTGCATTATAAAGCTTTACTGCTCATTGATATTGCCTTCTTTGTGCGAGTTTGAATGTCAAGACCTTCTTTCTGTTAAGTTCTGGGGAAGAGAGTGAATGTAGGTTTTCACTGCATGCATATTCTCACCTTGGCTTATTGCTAACTGGAGCACTGTTGAAATAATTTGTTTATGGTTGTGCTATTGCCTTTTTAAACTAGATGCGTCACCTAGAATAAAATCTGTCCCTCTTGCCACCTTGGTGTGTTAGGCCTAATAGAGTTGTCACTAAAGTCAGGTAGGAAGGAACCCATATCTCTTTAGCTACACCTGCAGGTGCACTACACTGGCATAAACTACAAGTCATCCTCAGATCCAGCTCAGATGGACCTTTTGCACATTCTTAAGATATGTTGGAGAGACAGATGTGTGTCTGAGGATCGCCATGCTCTAGAAGAGGCTCCCCAGCTATGTAAAACAGAGTCCATCCCCAACACTACTTAAGCAAAACCTTGACCAATACATGGGAAATCAGAAATTGACCCTGGGCCTGGCCCCCCTATCTCTGATAGACAGGCAGACTGTAATGTCCAAACTAACATACCCCCTACCCCCACATAACCTCTAGAAAGTTCTTAACCAACATCTTCCCTCCTATTAAACACCCATGATACATAGGGACACATTTGGGTTGGACTGCACTGCTACGCTTATTATATGACCAAGTGGTCATTAGGCAATCCATAACTAAAAGAAAAGAAAACATACCATGTTAAGCATTTTTTCCATTTACTTGCATTATACATCAATACATCTTTTCTTTCTTTGTAATATCAGTCCAGCAGTACATAAATCATGGATTTCTTGCCTTTCCTTAACTCTCACTCCTCCTCCTCATCCTGAATATTATTCTGCAAGTATTGTTCCCACAACTTCCATTTATTTCTACGTAATTTGCTCATTCCATTTTCTAAAGATCCCACTTCCATTTGTTTTAATCTCTTTTATAATACTCAGTACTTCAAATACAGCTGGTTTAGAATTTCTAGTAATTGCTTTTTTGGAAGCCAATAGAATTAAACTTGAAAACGCTTTACTATATTTAGTCAATTCAGCTACTGTGTCCAAGTTCAAAAAGTAATTTCCTTAGTTACAGCCATTTTGCTCACTCAATATTTCTGACAGAGCACTCTGTAGACATTTTTTTTAAACCTACCAAATCATTACACTCCCCAAACATATGTTCTCAGTTATCATACCTCCAACATATCTATCTCAAAAATTTTTCTGAAGTCTGCTTGGAGTATAAAATATCAATGCAAATACTTCCAAGTAAGGATCCTAAACCTTCTGGACTTTGCTGTATACCTGGGAGCCATAGACAAGTCCTCCCACTGTTCTACTGTAAAGTACTTTTACATTCTCTCCTCCATCAGCTCTAAGCTTCTCTGCTTGATTCTTATAGTAATCATGCAATATTTTTCAAGCCCTACTAATTATGTCTTTGTAGTTAAATCTAGAACAGACGCTGCTATTAAAAAAACTCTTAATAGATCATGGGCAGGATTCACGATGGCTTGCACGGAGTCTAAGAGTCGTGTAAGACTCCATGCAGCCATCGAGATCCAGGAACAGCCCGAAATCCCATGTAAGAGACCAGCTAAAATGTCTCTTATACGGGCAGGGCGTGGATATGCTAATTACCTCACTTGCAGCCAAAAGGCATGCAAATGAGGTAGATTAGCGATCCACGAAGCTGAAACCAGCCCATGTAAGAGTCATGTTAGGTGCAGAAATGTACTTAGTTGACAACTGAGTACGTTTCTGCAAATAACACAATGGAGCCATGACAGCTCCAAATAAAGTGTGCATATGTATCAGGCAGCATGCCAATGGCCAAATATGTGGCCATTGGCATGGTAACCTGATGCAAACCGATCGGCGAGGTTTAAACGCAGCACAGCCCTGCGCAAACGGGCTGCGCTAAATAAGACATAAAAATAAAGGTTTGATGCCCACAAATGTGGGTTTTATGCAATGCATGTATTTACAATGCAGGGACTAGCAGACCGAAAACAACATGGCCACCATTTAGTAGTTGCTAAGGGGGGAAGCTGAGTGTAAGACATGTAACTAAGCATTAGTAGGCAATCCTATGTAAATGAGTGGTAGGATAGTGAATCACACTGTCACTTAGCAAATGAGCACATCCTGTGTAGTGTAAGAGTTAGATAAGGGGGAGTAACAGAGTAGGAGATAGGTGACATCACAGGGGGGAATGTTAGAAAGAAATCAAGCTCATTGGAGCAAAGTGGTATGTGAAAGATGTCAGTCACACAGCATAGAAAGAGGAGCGTCAACAGATAAGCATGGGAAAGTCAAGAAATGGAAGGTACACTGTGGCCAACACCAACGTTTCTTGCTGTGCGTGCACGCGTCTGCGCGTTGGGAGGCGCGAGTAAGACAGAGTGCGCGCGTGTAAGGCAGAGTAAGCATGTAAGAGCCTGTTTAAAGATCTGTAAACCTGTTTGCGCTGGTGTGCGCGCGTTTTAACCCAAATAAGCAGATTCTAGTCCGTGTAAGCATGAGTGCGCGCGTGGTAGCCACTGTGAGCGTGTTTTTGCTGGTATGCGCACTGCTCCCCCCTGAGGAAACAGAGAGGAAAAAGGAAGCAGAAGAAATAGTAGGAAGCTAGCAGGGAATACTGGTAGAGCTAGCAGGTGAAAACAATTAGAAGCAGGCAATCACACAGGCAGAATACTAGCCCAGCCCAGCACTTAAAATACTGCAAACAGCATTGCAGTATGTTTCTTTCAAGAGACACTGCAAGACAGGAGTAAGCTATTAGAAGTGAAAACTGAAAAAGCTGCACTCAGACGAAACATGCTAGGGGCTGCCATAGCTGTTATAAGGAGACATAGGAGACATGCTGAGGGTGGTGACAATGCAAATGCTGCCAGACAACCCTCAGTGAGGAGACGGAGAAGAGTGTACAGGCCCAGGGTCACCTACCAGGGGTTACATGAGCTGGAGACAGTGGAGCGCTATAGAGTGGACGGAGACCTCCTGCAGCAAATTGTTGAGCTGTGCAGGCCACGCCTCACACACAGAACCAACAGAGGGGAACCCATCCCAGTGGAAACCAAGGTAGGTGTTGGCCTAAGAATACTAGCAACAGGTACCTTCCAGAGACCAACTGGTGATATGATGGGGATATCACAGGCATCAGCTTCCAGGGTACTGCACCAGCTCCTGGATGCCATGTCAGCACATTTCGGTGAGCATGTATATTTCCCCAATTCCTGTGAGGTATTGGCCAGCAATATGTGTCTCTTCCAGCAAATAGCGGAATACACTGAGGTAGTGGGTGCAATAGACTGCACGCACATACGCATCAAAGCACCAGCCGGTGAGCGGGGTAGGGCCTATATTAACCGCAAGGGCTTCCCCTCCATCAACTGCCAGGTCATGTATGATGCCCAGGGCATAATAATGAATGTGTGTGCTGGCTGCCCTGGAAGCTACCATGATTCCCATATCTGGCATTTGACGCAGCTGTACCAGACGTTTGCCAATGGGGACATCCCACATGGTCACTTGGTGGTGGATGCTGGATATGCACTGGAGCCATGGCTGATGACACCCATCAGAAACGCACACACACCTGAACAAGAACGCCACAATGAGGCACACGCACAAACACGAAATGTAATGGAGCGTGTGTTTGGGCTGCTCAAGTCACGGTTCCGGTGCCTGGACACATCTGGTGAAGCCTTGCAGTACTCACCAACTACATGTACCCAAATTGTCATGGTATGTGCTATGCTACATAATATGATTCTGTGAAAACAGCTGCAGCAAGACCAGCATAGGGCCGGGACAAACAGCCCCCCCACCATTGCCAAGGCCATCACAGGCAGAGCGTGACTCAGAGGAGGAACAACCTGAGCCTGCCCCAGTAGGCAGAAGGAGGTGTGCCCAGTATGCCCTGGCCTTGGCAAAGAGGCAACGCATAGCACATACACTGGCTCAGTAGGAACCCTGGGAATGATACCCCTCTCTGACTCACTCATATAGTAACAGGGATGCCTAACATGACACAACCTGCTTTCAAACATGTACAGGGAGTGTAGTATGTGCATCCGACATAGGCAGCCCTGCAGCACCACCTGAGGCATGATTGCCATGTGTTAAGCAATGTAACACCATCTAGTATATGCAAACATGAAGACCCTGCCCAACATCTCACCCTCACCAAGCATGATGCCACACTATGAAGACAACAAGATCAAGTACAATAATTGGCTGAAGTATTGCTGTTAGCAAAGGGGAACAAATGGCTGACAGCCTGGGATGACATGCTGAGCAAGACATGATGCTCCACCTGCTAGGGATGGCACGCACCCAGCACACCTGGCTGTGTGAATACTGGCAAAGGTTGTTGTCACCCCCACTGTGCCTTGAATAGGTAAGGCTGGAAACAGAAACCCACCACCACAGGTAGCAAAAGGGATAACAACCTGGATGTAATGCTACCCAATGCCAGAAGTCTAACCTGCAAGGTGCATGCAGACCAAACCCACCACAGCATGCAGAATGATAATATCTGTTCTGCAACAGAAACCTGGGTCAAGGCCCAGAAGAGCATCCTACTACTACCAGGTTATGCCTTATACCATGCTCTACAGCTCCAAAACATGGAACACACTACAATAGGAGTGTGGCTATCAGTAATTGTCAAGGATAACCACACCCCCAGGTTGGTACCACAGCAAGAAGCAGCATGGACTATCCACGGGCAAGTAACAGTGGCTCAAACTGCGTCCCTGTTTGCAGCCTGCTACAGACCACCCTAACAAACCCAGGAACCCCAGCCAGCCTTCCTGAAGACACTGCAGAGTATGAATGTCTCAACAAATACCAAACGAGGCACACACAAAGTATGACATAGGTGGCAATCCATTATGTACGGAAGAAGTAATCAGGGACCTAGGGACACAAGTGGACGGTAACCCATCATGTGACACTCACATTGCCTAGGTGGCCAGGAAGACCTGCTATATTGCCCACCTTAATATGAAAGGATGCACATGTAGATCAAGAGAGGTCACTGTGCCCCTATACTCTTCCCTTATCAGGCCCATACTGGAGAACAATGCCCCAGTTCGGATGTACCTTACCCAGCACCTGCAGCAGTTAGAAAGACCCCAAATGTACCTCACCAAGAGGATACAGGGTCCAAACATTTGTCATCTGCTGCCTGGCTGAAGAAACCACAGCCAAATTCACATGCATACTGCCCAGACAGAGGCAATGTATGCCTGATGTACAAGGCCATGTCCAGTCGAATCCAGAATTAACGGACATGGCTCCACTGCAGAACCTCCAAATCCAGCAGAGACACCACAGTAAGATATCTGAACCTCCACACACAGATAAATAGGATGTGCTGGAGGGACAGGTCCATAACCCAGAGGTTCATTACACTCTGGAACAGAATCCCAGTCCATGATAGGCAGAGCTCCACACTCATACACGACAAGAGAAATCCGGTCATGTGCATGGGAGATAGTAGGTGTACACTGGGGGCCATCCCTGTGTCACATCTAGTAAAGTAAACCCCAAATGGGCATAATATGCACATTGCAACGGATGTCGAAACTGACACACAGTCTGTCCATGCTCAAACATGGCCAGGGCAGATAGCCTAGTATGAACCTATGAACCTATGATGATACAAATTGTGCAGGACACAAAGGATTATCACACAGCTGTCCTAACTGATGGTAGGAACCATGGTTATAATCCACAGATATGCTCTGCAGTACTCAAATATCACAAACAATACACCAAACCCACACACATTGCCAACATCAAACATAACAGATTCTTTGCAAACTCCCCACCAGCACCATACTGCCAAATATCTATCCCAGCAGAGTGCTGGCCCCCTGACATTGCAGATGCTGAGGTAACGGTCAACATCTACAAAGCACACCACACAGCATCAATGGTACCAGATGGTGTCCTGGGTTGTGTCCAACAAGTACTGTAAGAAGAATGGAACACCAAATAGCACTACTGTGCACTCACAGTCTTACCACAGGATATGTACCCAAAGAGCAGTGTACAGCAACAGTGGTCCCTCACCACAAAAGTGGTGCCTGAATGGATACTGCAAACTATCACCCCTCAACCCTGACTATCTAGGTTGGCAAAGTAATGGAGAGGATGATCATGGATCCCAGGAATAACGAGATTGGGTACCTACAGACATTGGACCCTACCCAGTGTGGCTTTCATAGGGCAGATCCTGCCCCTTAAACATGTCTGACTCATGTGAAACATGCACCAAGGCCGTTGATGTGGGGAATGTGGCTCACACAGCCTATCTGGACCTTGCTAAACCCTTCCATACAATACCCTAGTTGGTCAGTACAGATAAGCTCACCAGCCTAACTATAAACCCCTATCCAAGTAGATGGGTTGCAAACCAGCTCAAGGACAGAACTGATCTGGTCAGACATGCTGCAGCCATGTCAGACTGCAAACCAGGTACAACTGGCATCCCACAAGGCATGGTCCTGGGACCTCTCTTGTATGCTATATATGTCACATAGGTACAGGCCAACATGGAAGGACTCTGTCTGAACAGGTTCGCAGAAGACTACAAACTGCCCACCATATCGGACCCTCCAGCTGACACAAGCATCCTACAAAAGGCACACATAGAAACAGACAAGTGGTGCCACAGCCATGTCAACAAGCTAAATGCAGAATAGTGTATAGTCAATCCCCTGTGGAAACACAGTACATGGCCAGAAATTACCACATAGGTGTTAACCCAGTAAGTACATCAGGAGCAATAAGAGACCTGGGGACACAAGGTGATAGATATCCTACATGTGACAACCATGTGTCTGTAGTGGTTACAGAAACATACCATATACCCATCTAATCATGAAGGTAAGCACAGCTAGGTCAGGGTAGGTCAATGTGCCTCTCCAGTCATCCATCAGCAGCCTCACAATTGCGTACAATGGCCCTTGAGGGATGTACCTTAGCAGACACCTGCATCAACTGGAATGACCCCACAAATACCCCACCAGGAGGATCACAGAGCTGTAACAGATGCCATGTGTCGCCTGATTAAACAAACTGCAGCTCCACACAGTGCCATACCACCTGGCTGGAGGTGATCTGTGCCTGATGTATAAAGCCATGACCAAGCTGGTATCAATGGACATTTGGCACCATGTAAAATCTGAATGCTGGTGACCTATGCAGATGACAGACCTGAACCCCAGCACAGACATAAACAGGACATGCTGTACCGATTGGTCCATAACCCAGAAGCTCACTCCACTCATGACTAAACTCCCAGTACACGTTATCCAGGGAGTCCCTCATTGACTGTCATCCAGAGGAATCATGATGACTGGATGGGAGATGGTATGTGTACCCTGGATATCACCTGTATGTCACGGGTAGACAGAGGCACAGCACACTAACCTTGACATATGTCATGGCAAACACCAGTAAATGTGTGCTGAAGAACAAACACTCTCTGACTAGCATTACAAATGGCCTAGGGCACATGGCCATTGTTTGTCACTGTCCACATAAGTTGTGGAATACATTAACAATGTCGGACAATCATGTTCTATGCTGTCCATATCTGAACAAAATGCAACATGGTCATATCTGCACAACTGGCCCTCAACCAGTCTGGTGTGCTCACTATAAGTATTACAAGCAGTGCTAGGACTGAAACCGATGATACTGTCCACCACAGTGAAAGTACTGAACCAGTACACTATACGACAATACACTGTTTGGTCAGTATGAAAGGATGTTGACAACTGTATGCAAACTATCCCATGGCAATCCTGCAGGCACAGCATAATGCCTGTTAGGTTCAGACACAAAGCAGTTGGGCAGTAAGAACACAACCTGACGTCCAACACTCAACTGTACATGTGAAATATAGATGAAGTCCACACACAAACACAAATGTGGTGGACCACAGATCCCAACATAAGGAAAGTTCACACTGGGCATGCTCGCACACTTAGATAAATGAGACGTGTCACTCAAGAAGCCATAGAAACTGTGAACTGGGCATGCTCACACACTTAGGCCATGTCACAGTTCAGCAGTTGCACACACATATCTGGTATTTGTATGTGTTAACACAGGAACCTCCCACAATACAGAAATCTGCCCAGTGCACACAGTGAAATTACAACAGAGACATAAGTAAAGTACTGGATCCCACTCATATGCAAACATCTGCCACAGTACACAAGTTGTTCATAGAGATAGGGAAAGCTATGGCAATAAAGACCCACAAACAGTATATGAGCAACAGATACTTGCATCTGACAGGTAAACATATGGCCGTAGAGTGCAATACTAGGCTGTTGTCCCTAGGGAATACAGAAGGCTATCCACAGTGTATTTGGCATCTGCCTCTGCAGTACAGTAGGCCACTGTGCCTGTGCAAAGTTAATGCATAGATATGCTCTCCCCCGTACTGATGGATAGTAACAGATGTACATACCTCTTCATACATAATGATGTCAGCACACTATACATATGTCAGGAGCACAAATGATGCCCAGTAATTTGAATAGCGTGCTCAGCTACTGTGTCTCCAACAAGTGTCATAATACAGTTAGGTAGGGGTTTGAATCCTGCAAGTGCTCAGTGTGTGTGTGTGTATGTGTGACTGTGGGGGGGGGGGGGGAGTAGTGTGTGTGCAATTCCATGTGTAAGAGAAATGTCCCTTTTGGCAACTAGTACAACACAACACATGCTGCATATTCCACTGTCTAAACACTGATGATGTCAGCACCCTATAAGTACAGCAGGAGAAAGCAAGCCTCCCAGTAATGCAAATAGCGCGCTCTGCTACTGTGTCTCTCACGAGTGTCATAACATAGTTAGGTAGGGGGTTGTATCCTACAAACGCCATGTGTGTTTTTGTCACACAGTTTGTCCATGTGTGTGGGGTGTTGTTCCCAATATTGCACGACATACATTATATCAGTAATGTCAATGCACACATGATGTATGTGCATGCCACATACACATATGTACCTGTGACCTTCAATAGTTCCCATGTCCGAAGCCTGCCTCATGTGAATACATGGAATTTGCATTAGACAACTGTATGACTGTGTTGTTCTGTGCAGGGGCTGCATGTGGTATGTGAATATACAGTGTGGGTTGTAGATGGTGTCATCCTACCAGCGAGGGATACACGACTGGTCTGAAGCATATAGTCCACATGTTGGTGCTGAACAGGTGCAGCATGTTTTCACCTCTTGTGGGAGTGGTAACAAGTTGTTCCATAGCAATGCAGGGAATGAATGCTAGGAACCTTTCAGCTAGGGTCTTGGAGCTAGAGTAATGCTCACACTCTATATTTGGGTAGTTGCAGTCCATCCATATAATAGTGTTTGTAGAGACCGTCATATTCCCAGTGTTGTCAGGAAGGCCAAGTGGGTTTCCTGGGTATGGGAGGGTGGTGTGTGCCAGGCTCTGAACCTGAAGGCAGTCTAACCTACTGTTAGTTGCACATGGATAGGCTCTGATGCTTTGTGCTGTGCCACCAACCTGGGGGTGTGTGTATCTGAGGTGCCTTTGGATACATCCCCCCTGTTCTGGTTTGGTGCATGTGTAGGGGACGACAAGCATGGTATGAGGTATGACCTGGCAGTGATGGGGTGCACCTGGGAGCCTTTTACCAGGAGTCTGTTACTGCACAGCTATTGCTGTTCCCCATGCTAAGGACAGTTTCCACTGCATGCATCTTGAGGTTTACACTGCTGGTGTTGAGTAGCATTACTATTAGTGTCCTATCCCGCATAATACCTGTGTAGGTGGCTATGTAATGTCAGCCTTGCATACAAAGGCACTATGTGTGTAGCAAGAGCCTCTGCCAATATACAACGGCCCATGGGTGACAGGTGCAAGCTGTCCCTAGCAAAGCAACGTGGCTTGTCCAGCATGTAATCCCACGCTGACAGGCAATGGATCCCCTTTGAATGTCACCGAAACATACGGTAATTGTAGAAACTGATCATCCTGTCTACATATTGTGGCAGCATTCTTGGTGAGGGTAAGATGCTACTCAAGGTCAGGGTCATACCAGCCTGTGCCACAAGCTCAGAGAGCCCCTCTATGTCCCCTAACATGTAGTCCAGGGAGGTGCGTCACAGGTCATACACACTGGCACATACAATGACTGAGTCATATTTGTACATGCCTTGGAGTGACCTGTATGCTTGTGTTATGTGGTGGATCATAGTGCCTGACGGGCATCTCAGCGTGACCTTCACCTTGTTCAGCCTGGTGAGCAGGACCTCAGTGTACCTGACGATAGAGGTACTTATTACAACTCTAGCAGGTGTGTTGTTAAGCCGTATGGGCTGTGACTGTTTGGCACACAGGCTTTGTGAGCTATGTGTTGCATGTGCTCTGCTCTGGCGTAACATTTGCTTGTGTGTCTGCTTTGCAGGTGTCAGCTGCTCAGGCAGGATGCTATTCTGAGAGTCCAAGAATGTACCTGTGTGTTTCTGTGTTTGGAATGCTGTTCTGGCAGGTCTATGTGAGACTGGTATTGTATTCACTGTAGTATCCCACTCCACCTGACAGGGTATGCCAATACTGAGTTAAGAGAGCTTAGCCCCCAGTTTGCCTATGTGGTTGCATCTCTCACATGTGTTGTAAGTGTATGGGAAGGGGAGAGGGTTGTCTGTGTACATGAGGCAGCTGTAACACTGCCACATGACTCACAGATTCACCAACTGGACCAGAGAGTAGACTGACAGGTGACCTCTGCACATGCTACCATAGCATTGTGAATCCCATACTAATTAATGACACATAGGGCCAATGGGGAACAAGGTACTCAAGGTGAGTATGTGAGGGTGTAGTGCTCCTGATTTGTTAGTGCTGGCATATATAAATGCTGTCTTGAGCAAATGCGAGGTAAGTCATATGCAATGTGTTACAGGCAACTTGCATGCAAACAGGACAAACAGTGACGTTCTGTCAAGTGAGACATGGACATCAGTACAGTAAGCAATACAGATGTCACTAGGGATCTACAGAGGCACTGTAAATCTGCATTGCAGGTGGAATCAGTGTTTCAGGGACATAACAAGCAAACATGCATACAAACAAAGCTACAGTCAAGCAGGCCTGTATGTAGACTATGCTACAACAAACAAGGTGTATGACTTCCAGTAGGTAACAGTGCATATATGCAGGCACTATAAGCCTGTACCCAGACATTCACAGGTCAGACGGGCTGGGTCCAGCCCCACCCCCCACAATTGTACAGACCATGTACCTTCGTAACGTAGAATAACTGGCCTGAAACCCAAGTGCTCATATCTGTAATAATACACATTTCGAATAACGGACACTGAGCCTCACTCAGCAGTTCCAGACTTAGTAGGATGTATGCTACCTGTCCTGGCACCACAGTATCCTTGACATGTATGGAGACTCTCCCTCCTGTCATAGTTAGTTCTGTGTTTTGGGGCTGTCATGCATGGTATGAGGTGTGACCTTGTAGTGCTAGTATGCTCTTGTGAGTCTTGAACCTGTTGTGCATTACTGCACAAATATCAACATCCTCATTGCAGAGTCAAGTGTGGACAGCATGCAACTTGCAGTTGACATGACCATCATTGAGTATCAATATGTACATTTTCGTATCCCCTGTGCTACCTATGTAGGTGGCCATCTCTTGACAGCCTCACCACCAGTATGCAAAGTTGTGCAGACAGTACACTATGGTAATTACTATGGGTTTACAAAACAATACAATGATATTCATACTGTAACTGCATCAGGCATGCTGGGATATACCCACAATGATATCATTACACTGTACTGTAGTCAACATTATACTATTACTACACTTCTATGTAGTCATCCTGTGCATCAGCACCATGTTAACCTGTTCCTGCACCAATGTTACAGATTGCAGGAGGTGGCACAGTTTCATCATATGCACAGGGTGTGTACTTGGTATGCCTGAGTCTGCCACTGATACAACCAATTGACATGTCTGTGTGTGTGTGTGTTGGTGAGGGACAGCAGTACAAGATGGGGCAATGTTGATGCAGTGTGTACGTGTATGCGGTAGCCCTAGGTGTTATCAATTTGCATGTGTGTATGCATGCACATAGTCCCACCTCATGGCTGCCATATACAGGTGTTTGTGGACAGCCACAGACTGTACCTGCCAGGTCATACAGATCACAGTCTCTGGCCATGGACACGGTACCTGTGCCTGGCAGGGGTGCTACGGACCGTATCAGGTACTAAGCCAGACTGGGTACTGTCACATAAGAAGCAGGTGGTTGGTGACTGGAAACAGGTCCCTGTTGGGACTGTTCAGAGCCATGTGCACGTGGCATTGCTGGGGCTGCTGCTGGCACTATGGGAGTGGCCGCGGGCCTGTTGTCGTCCGCGACAGCTGCCAGCTGCTGCTGTTGCTGGCATTCGGCCATGTTGACGCTTCAACCGTCCACCATTGCCCTGGCTCATGGACATGTAGTTGTGGAACAGATCTAATGTGTCCCCTCAACGTCTGTCAATGACCTCGGTGAAGTTACGGATGGCAGCCACAACATCACGCATACTGTCATTCATAGCTGTGCGACATGCTCTCAGCTCCCTCAGACCCTGTCTGGTGTATCGTTCCATATGTGACTGTGCCTGCATTACAGCCAGAAATATAGCTGAGGTTGAAAGAACTCTGTGGGCACGTCTGACAGGGGCAGTACGCCCACGGATGCTCCCACGAGAACCCCTGGATGTCTGCCTGTGTAGTACCATGTCAGGACCCTGGCCATGGCTGCTGTGTGGGGATGCATGTGCCACCAATACCACATTACCCTGGTCAATGCCCACTGTATCCTGTCCATCACCTAGGGACATTGGTGACAAAGGATGCATTGGCAGGATGACTGTGCGCATTGATGGGGTCAACAGCTGTGTACTGTCAATTGGCTGACCAATGACAGACCCTGGCACACCTCCCTGTGCCATTGCACAGGTATCATCATTATCGCTATCCACGGCAGCTGATTCAGGTTTCCTGCTGCACAACACCAGAGCAACACCAGAACCTGTGAGAGTAAGACATGAAACACAGTTTACAATGTGTACACAATGTCACCACTGATACACACATGCACACAGGACACATGCACACAGGGCACATGCACACTCCTCAGTATATGAGATATCAACACACAGACACAAACACACCTGCAATCAAACACATAGCACTACTGCTTCAGCCTATTATTACTATTAGTATCAAGAGTATTGAAGGTATTGTTATTACACACTCACCAGCATGTATAGGCTGCCTTGCTGTTACACCAGAGGGATCTGCAGAAATGAGACATTTATTGTCAGTGGGCACAACTGTGCCATTGATACTGTGAGTATGATACAGTTCAGTAGTGCAACAGTTGCCTTCCACAGGTCTACTGCTGATATTGAGAATATCACTCTTGCACAATAATTACCAAGATTACAGCTACAAACCGAGGACACACCTCACACATGCATAAACTAACAGTGTACAGAACAGTCAACTATACACATAACATGTTACCTGCACGCTCCGTGTCCTGCTGCTGGGTGGCTCCAGCCTCCATCATTACGCATGTATGCTGCTGCTGTTGGGCTGGAGCCACAACACTTAGGTCCAGTCTGGTGAGGGGGGGATGTCTAGCCACCCCACCACCTGTGGCAAGCTGCTGCCTGTGGATATCCAACGCACGCTGACGGACATTTCTAATTAAATCACTGCAGTGATGGCGTACCTGCTCATATGTCCGGTTATGTGTGCCTATGTCATTTACCCGACGGACCAGGTCTTGCCACTGTGCAGCCCTCTCCTGCTGGTTCTGGCTGGTGCGGGAAAAGAGTATTGTGAAATCCCACACCAGGCTCTGGTGTATCTCTTCCTCCTCTGCAGCGGAGTACACAGGGTTTCGCTGGTGAACCATAGCCCTGAAAAGGAGAAGGAAAATATGTCAGCAAACTATGGCACACATAATACACATAATACTCGTCTGTAGTGATATAACTTAACCCCCATATATAGCATCTGTCTGCCTATTGGGGGATACACATGTAAATGACCAGAGATCAGTGCTCAGCCGACAACTGTGCAACAGTACTTGGTACACTCCATATGACAGACTAGTATACTGCAGCAGTCAGCACACTGGTTCAGGTCCAATGCACAACCTCACACTGGGGGTTTGTATCAAGGTACTGTATGGGGAACATTATCAACCCATGCACTGCATGCAACGCACGTTACATATTTCACTGGTAATGCACACTACTCTTACTTGCCATAACCCTACCTACACCACAGTCACATACAGGGTAACACAGCACAACATATGGCAATGTAGTATGTGTTGATCGCAATACCTCACACATCTGTCTCTGGCCTCATACCAAGGACACACACTACCATGACAGACAGTCATGGTGAGCAATCACACCAGTACATAACATGCACCCAGTCACTGGCACACTCATTCCACCTCACATATTTGGTTTGCAATGGGTTCATAGGTGTGCATTGTGTCTTAGGTAGGTAGTATGCTATTGGCCCTGGGCCTACAGCAGCATACTGTTATGCTACCCTGCCCCTTGTGACACATGTGATATGATCGTACCTGCTCCTGTCAAACAGTTACACAGGGTGACTCATATGGCATATTACCTATCTGCATAACATTCAGCAGGGGTATGTCTGACATCTACTCATGGGGAGCCTTGCTTCTTAATTCTGTGTGGTTTACTCCAGGGTATGTCGTATCTGTGGGTAGGGACCTGTACCTCCACCATGTGCTCTATACTGCGGTGACAAGGACGACAGACATAGGTAATTTGGGTTGTGGATGTTGGAGGTGTTACCATGGTTGTTGGACAACTGTCATGGGTGTGACCTAACTATGTATATCCAGCAGTGGTAACCTCTATGTAGGTAGTCTGGGTGCGCTCTGCGGTCTTGTCAGTCACTCTGCATATGTAATGTGTTTGAGTGCATTGACACAGTTACTTACGTATGTCTGTGTCCTTCTCCATATCTGTAGCTGTCATGGGAGGTACATACTGTGTAGGACATTGTGGGGTGTAGAGGGGTACAGTGACCTACATGTCCATAGCTGACACACCATGTCTGCTGACACATTCCATGTACAGGTATTACAGGACTAGTGTGCCACTGTGTATATCAATGGGGAGCCTATTGTACACTTGTTGCCCCTGTTCCCCCCTGACACATGCAGTGGTGGGCAGGCATGCACATATGTGGTGGTTACTGGTGTCAGTGTTTTGGAATGGGGTATGGTACTCCAGTATCCACACTGGTGTTCACTCCATGCCTTTGTCACCAGGCACCTGTTGCAATACATCTGCACACATGTGACTCACTCAGTGTGTGTGTGTGTGTGTGTATATATATATGTATATATATATATATATATATATATATATATATATATATATATATATATATATATATATATATATATATATATATAAATATATATCTGTATATATATATATATATATATATATATATATATATATATATATAGATATAGATATATATATATATAGATATAGATATATACATATAGATGTGGGGAGAGAGAGAGAGACACAGAGGGAGAGAGAGAGAGTGAGAGGGGGTGGGACAGAGAGAGAGATAGTCATATACAGACATATCTGTTGTCAGTCAGATCTGTCTGTATATGTATATGTATCTACATATATCTATATATGTATGTGTGTATTACATATATCTGTATGTACATATTCTATCAATCTCGATGTCTGTGCCGTAAGTGAAACCTGGTTCAAGGCTCCTGAGAGCACACCAGCGGTACCTCGGGCCAAGACAAAAAGGGAGGGGGAGTGTCCATATTCATCAAGGACACCCACACCTCCAGGTTAGTGGCAACACATGAAGCATCAGAGACCATCCAGGTGCAACTAACCGTGGGCAAAACTGCTATACAACTGGTAGCATGTTAGAGACCACACTCCCAATCTCAGGAACCCCATTCAGCCTTCCTGAAGACATTGGAGGATATGAATGTCCCACCAAACACCATCATATTGGGAGACTTCAACTACCCTAACATACACTGGGTGCATCACTCTAGCCCAAACACCCTAGCCCAAAGGTTCCTGGAATTCATAACTTCAAATGCAATGGAACAGCTAGTCACATCTCCCACAAGGGGAGATAATATACTAGACCTGATCATCACAAACATGGGGACAATGTGCTACACACCGGAAGTATACCCCCTCACTAGTCACATCTGACCACAAACTAATCACCCTGGATATACATATCCCACCTCCACCCACAACACAAAAGACTACAGTGAGAAACCTCTCAAAAGCCGACTTTACACTTCTTAAAACTGAGTTGGTATCCTTTAAGCTCACTGGGCCAGTGGAAACCACATCCCACAATGCAGAATCCTTCACAAATGCTTTCTACGGACATCTCCAAGAATGCATGGATCATGCAATCCCAAATAAAACCAAGACCCTCTCCACCAAGGGCAGGTATCCTGTCTGGTGGACCCCAGCCATGAACAAATTGTATAATAAAAGAAGGAAGCTACTGCACGACAGAGCAAAATCCCATAAAGATAAGGCATCTCTGATCAGCACTAGTAGAAAGCTACGTTCTCTCATACAAACATGCAAGGCCAACTTTGAGAGGAAAATTGCTATGGACACTAACGATAACCACAAGGCCTTCTTCTGCTATGTTAGAAGCCTGGGCAGAAACCCTCAGATACGTTCAGAGTTAGTTCACAGTGACAAAAACTACACTGAACACACAGATATTGCCAATATTCTGGCAGACAGGTTCAGTGCAAATTTCTCCCCTCCCTCATCCCCTAAAGAGGAATTACTTATCCCAGCTGAATGTAACCTCCCTGTCATCTCAGATGTCCAGCTGAGAACCGCCCTCAGCAAAGCTATAAACACAGCATCAATGGGACCCGACGGTATCCCGGGTTGCGTGCTACGTGAACTCCAAGAGGAGCTAAACCCGCACATAAAATGCTATTTAACCGTAGCCTTACTACAGCATATGTACCTGAACACTGGCATACAGCAACAGTAGTCCCACTCCACAAAGGAGGCACCTCTACAGACCCTGGTAACTACCACCCCATAAGCTTAACCAGCCTGGTCTGCAAAGCTATGGAAAGACTCATTATGGAACTCATACACAGAGACATTGGGGACTTACAGACACTTGATCCCACCCAGTTCTGCTTTGTAAAGGGCAGATCCTGCCTTTTGAACATGGTTGACCTTTTCAAAACAGTCACTAGAGCCATTGACGAGGGCACAGCAGTCCATACAGCCTACCTGGACTTGGCTAAAGCTTTCGACACAATACCCCACTCTGGCATCATAGACAAGCTCAACAGCTTAAATGTAAATCCATATGTCACAAGATGGGTTGCAAACTGGCTAAAAGATAGAAACCATAAAGTCAAAATCACTGGTGCCATGTCAGACTCAGAACCAGTCACAAGTGGTGTCCCACAGGGCTCTGTCCTGGGACCCCTCATGTTAGGCATTTATTTCTCAGATGTGGAAGCAAACATGGGAGGGTAGTGGCTGACAAAGTTCAAAGATGACTGCATACTAGGCACCATAGTCGATACACCAGCTGACACACACATCCTACAGAAAGGCCTCACTGAAACGGACAACTGGTGCCGGAGTCATGGCCTTAAACTGAATGCCACACAATGTATAGTCATCCACTTTGGGAAAAACAAAGTACCCACATATTATCACATAGACAGTAACCCACTGAGTACAGACAAAGTAATCAGAGACCTGGGGACACAAATCGATACTGACCTCTCATTTGATACCCATGTTGCCAAAATGGTTGGAAAGACTTCCTACCTTGCCCACCTTATCATGAAGGGATTCACATCCAGATCAAAGGAGGTAATTGTACCCCTATACTCCTCCCTTATCAGGCCCATGAATGTGTACTATGCCCCATTTGGTATGTACCTCACCTGGCACTTGCAACAGCTAGGGAGACCCCATAAGTACCTCACCAAGAGGATCAAGGGTCTCCAACAAATGTCATATGCTGCCACACGTAAGAAACTCCAGCTCTATTCCGTAGCATACCGCCTACTTAGAGGTGATCTGTGCCTGACGTACAAGGCCATGTCTAATCAGGAATTGATAGACATGTTCCACCTCGTAAAATCCAAATCCATCAGATCCACAAGAGCTAAAGATTTAAACCTCAGCACAAATATGAATAGGACATGCTGTAGGGACAGATTCATAACTCAGAGGCTTCCCATACTCTGGAACAGAATCCCAGTTCATGTTAGGCATAGCCCCTCACTGACTCTCTTCATGTGAATTCTTGACGAGTGGATGGGAGATCATAGGTTTACACCAGGGGTCATCTCTGTGTCACTACTAGACAGAGGCACAGTAAACTAATTCTATTATGTAAGGGGGTCTTCACTGTGTCACTACTATACAGAGGCACAGTTTTCTAAATCTATTCTGTACACTGTATGCAGATAGCCTAGTACTAAACTATGACACTGTGAAACTATATATGTCTATATATTTCTACATCCCTCTCTATGTATACATATATGCATATTATATATATATATATATATATATATATATATATATATATATATATATATATATATATATACATACATATCTCGATATACATACGTATACACATGATATATATATATATATATATATATACTCCTTTTTAGTTCCACATACGTATACACACAGTAACGTACTGATGAACATCCATTACTGTACAACCTACTTGTACATTGCACTACGACTTACATTGCTGTGTACATAGCTACCTTCACATACATATGTATGTAGAGACTTCAGTGACTGTTGCAGTATGTCCCCGGCACTATGCACATCTTCATATACATAGATACAGACCAATAATACATATGGAGGGTTCACAGTATGTAGACTATTATATTAGTACTTTACATTACCTGTGTTTGTTGCAGCTGTTTGCGTAGGCTTTCAGTTAGTTGGCCTGCGGTCAACTTGTTTGTTTTGTTGTTACTTTTTTTTTTAATATTTTTTATTTCTTTCTTTCACTTTCTCTCTTTCTCTTTCCCTTTCCCTTTCTCTCTCTCTCTCTCTCTCTCCCTCCAGAGGGTGCAATGAAAGTATTGCATGTGTGGACTGGGAGTACAGGATGCTTTTGTAGGTATCTGCACATGTCCATGTGATGGCCTCTGCACCAATTGTTAGCCAGCATTTACTAATTGCATGCAGCCTGTTGTGTAGTGACTGCAGTTCTCACTGTGATTTCAGGACAGTGCTATAAAAAGGTCTGTTAGGTAGGCATAGCCCTTTCATATTATCAGGGTGGGGGCATGCTGGTTTGCTGTGGACACTGTTCTGTGAGTGTAAGGGTTGGTATGTCTCTCATATTTCAGGCTGTGTTGTAGACACTGCAATGCATGTTGTACTGTAAGCTGAGTATTCCTTCCTCCAGTTTCCTCTTCTCCATGTGTATGTAAACTGACACCTACGACTAGTAATACTGTGTATATGGGTGTGTGTGCTTTCCTGTGGGAATTGTGGTGTAACTGGTATATAGCAGTGGCTCTTGCAATCTGTTGCTATGGCTTCAGTATTTGCCCTTTACATTCACTCCTTGTATGCCTGCTAGGTGTCTTTCCTGTCATGTGTTGCTATGGCTTTCCTATTTTCCATTTACATTCACAGCTTGTAATGCTTGCTATATCTGTTTGGGCAGCAATTCCCTATGTGTTTGTTGTGGTAGGGTGTTACTGCATGCAGTGTGGTCTGGCCATGGTGTGGGCCTTGACACTTACAAGGGTATTTGATCATGCTGCTGAGCAGGCCTCAGATACTCTCAGGTGCATCTTTTATCAGCCTCATGGAATGGTACATATCAGTGGGATACTCTAATGAAATATTCTGATATTCTGCAGTTGTGACTGTGGGTTATTTTGAGCATATGTATTACTACACCATTTGTGACGTGCAAGTGGTGCATACCTTCAGTAATTCATAGTTACCATTGCATGTGTAGTAAACACCTTTCTGCCTACTGTTAGTACATTTCACAGGGTGTCAGTGGGGCACAGCTGAAATTTGTTTTCACATCAGGGACATCCCTGTAACTCAGTCACAGTTGCTATGTCTGGGCTCTTAACTATTCAACTATGGCAGTGTTTATCCTGCTCTGAGTATGTGTGTGGCTTGCCAGATGCTACTGTGACATTATTACATACTAGCTACCAACTAGCATGGCTGTTTTTCTTCACACAGTACTATTTTACAAATCCACTAGATTTGACAGTAAATATACATGACATGTTTTGTGTACTAGACATGCTATATTCCCTTTACATTAATTCCTACTATTTCATGATATATTTCTTTCAGCACAGTGTTCTTGTATAGCAGTCATGGCTTAGTGGTAAGTCATGCAGACTAGTGTTTCCAAGGTCCTGGGTTCGACACTGACAGAGGTATTTTATTTTGTTGTTGAGAAAACTATAGGCCTTGTCATTCAGAGTGACTAAGGCACTTTTAAGCAGTTGTAAGCGGGTTAGCGCTGGTTTGCACGGAGGTCACGTATGCGCACTGCCGCTTAGCTTCGCGCACACACACGCTTAGCTAAGTGTACAGAAGCGCACTCCCGCTTACTACTGCTTAAAAGTGCTTACTGTCGCGCACACCCGCACTATTTTCTTTTAAAGAAAAGAAAATGGGGAGATAGGAAAGTGGTGAAAAAGGGGGGCACAAAGAGGGTAGGACAGTAGGAAAACAAGCTCGGGTTTTGCAGGAGGGATGTAGGAAAGGCCCATAGCTGCCCATTTCTTAATCAGCAACAGCTGTGCATATGTTTGTAATTTGGTGTGAAATTTGAAACCTTCCACCCCTGAGAGAGGTGTGAGGACAACAATATTTGTTGTACAGCCAATTGTAATTGCCAGTTTACATGTCCAGCAGACATGTGTGCAAATTGGGCAGCTATGTATGGGGCATAATTTTTTTGTGGGTAGAGTGCCCTTTTTTTTTTTTCAGGTGAGAGTGGTAGGTCAGGTACAGGAAGTCGGTATAGCTGGGGAGGTAGGTAGGGGAGGTTAACAGACAAGACAAACAAGACGCATACAGGGGTGGTGTATGACACATGTGGGGGGGATACACAATTGACGGGGACGGATGTTTGGATATCGAGCCCATGAGCCCACAGATGGCAACAGTGGAACTGAGATCCCCACCCATGGGCAGTTGCCACTGTGCCTTCACTGCCCAGGACGGGGCTGTGCTGGGGGCTGTGTAGGACGGGCAGCGGGCATGCCCGTGAGTTGTGCCACCCGTGCCTCAAGCTGGCGTAGGGGCCCAAGCACAGCATGCCTGATCTCCCTACGCACCACAGTCCGGACACTACGGAGGGTGAGTGGATGTTCTCCTCTGGCCACGCTTGCAGAGGGGTGACGAGCCCCATCCCCTGCAGCGCTTCCACCCACAGGTGGCACAGGGCCACCGGAGGAGGATCCGGCCTGGGCACTAGTGCCAGGTGCACTCGCCAGCTGAGGTGGGAGAGGTGGGCCCGCTGGAACCCGCCTTCCCTGTCGTCTTATGTTTTGCATTATTTTATGACAGTTTGGTTTAGTAACGTACAATACCATTCACAATTAGTTGTAACAGCATGCATTAGTATTCCCATTACCCAAACTCCCATAAATTCAAGCCATTGAACAGCAAGCATAACACATGCATACTTTTAACAACAATACACAATCCAACAACATGCAGGGTTGATTGATGGCAACAGGCCATCAGGTTTGGATGTATGAACAGGGCACATGCATCAACGTACATGCAAATATGTATGAACCAACAGGACAAATGTCCAGAGGAGTTAATTGTAAAGACACATACCCATTTCATGTGGAATGGATTATTTGTGGTTATAGGGTAGGGTGAAGAAATATTTAATTAACAACTTCAAATACCTATACATATGCTGTACATTTCTACTAGCTGCAGATATATACACACTACAGGTCTGACTACAGTTTCCGATGTGTAAACTTATGCATGTTGGTGATAGGAATGTTACTGCTACATTAATATACATTTCATTTTTATTCATACGCATTCATATCTGGCTCTGTTCAGCTACAGCATCCTGCTACATTTGCTTTATATGGCTCTATACAACTGTGGATGTTTGGTATTTCATACAACCATACTATCTGCATATTGCAAACTTACAGCAACATATCCAAATTGTGGGACACACATTCCAGCTTCAGTACTTTATTCCACACATTTCGCTGTTTGGTTGTGCCTGTCACATTCCTTTAATTCTGTACTGACTGCAGTATACTTTATTCAGGAGTTATTACAACTTTATTGGTGGATTCATACCTCTTTCTCACACTCTCACTTGTTTTATTTTTACAATTCAGGATGGTACTTAATTCTAGGCTTTATTGACAAGTTTTACTTGGTTACAACAATCCTTTCCAACAGTCTCATTTGTGTCATGTTTCAGATTTTAAACGGGGATATATTTCACACATGCGTTTTACTTAGCTTGTGTAGCTGTAATTTTCAGCCTGCTGCAGGTTATGTACTACTATATTACAGGTGGAACATCTTTATTTCAGACTTGTTTCATTTTTATTTTTCGATTACAGGCTGCATCACACTTATGTAATCACACATTACTAGCAGAATCTCTCTTACACTGTTACTTGCACTTTTTATTAATAAGTGACTACACTGCACTCTTTTGCAAGCTGTCATACTTATATTTTCTAACAGTTACAGGGAGAGAATTACTAACCTGCCTGGTGGCGCAACTGCACAAGCCTATCGGCATGGGCTCGACGGTTCATGGAACGGACACCTGCAGCTGTAATATAAATGAAGTAATATTGGAATACACATCTCCATAATATCAGCTAGGTCAGCTTCTTACATAAATAATTACATGTAACTTACTCAGTAGTGGGGCGTTGGGCATTTGCCGGGCCAGATCCAACGGTTCAGTTGGTCCTGCTTCCATCTCTTCAGGTCCGCATGGTGGTGACGGACCTGTTCACCAGTCCTTGGTATTCCTGTGGCACTAGTGAGATCATGTGCCAACTGGTCCCATGCCTCAGCCCTATATGCTCCCCACAGGACCTGGCCCTGCATGAGTTGGGCCTCATGATCATGGATGAGGAGCCAAACCATATATTTGGACTCCTCAACACCCCACCTCTGTGCTCGGAAGCAACTACCCTCTCCTACACCTGCCATCCTGACTGCAAATCGGTTCCACAATCAGTTATGCTGTGTATTCCCACCTATGGGGCTTATATACGCCGTTTTTCCCGCACTTATCTGTGATTGGCCATTTTGGAAATGTATCAGCTTCACAAAACCTGCTTTGTCATGCTTCTCTTTCCATTCATTCCTATATATATGCTATTACTGCATTTTTAAGAGCAACTGTCATGGCTTAGTGGTTCAGTACTTTGACTATGGTGCATGGTATCCTGAGTTCGTGCCTGGCCATTACTTTTTTTATTTTATGACTGTCTACACAGGCTAGGAGGTGTGTCTGTGTAAAGGCAGTTTTGATACAGCTTGCTCAACGTTGCCCGCCGGTTAGCTTGTTGGTGCGGTGCGCAGCTCCGTGCAAACGGGTTACGCTGGTTTACGCGTCATTTGGCTGTCAGCACGCATATTATGCTCAGCTCAGCTACGGGCACACAGTTTCAGCGTGTTAAAACGCTGCTCAACCCCGGGCACTCATTTTACACCTGTTAAACCACTGCTCACCTATGGGAAGATATACTCAGCTTGTTAGAGTGTAGCTCAGCTATAGGCACTTCTGACACTTGTTTTTTTTTATTATCATACATTTCTTCAAAATACATGGCTCATTTCATTACATTTTACATAAAATATTATTTTATATATGTACATATATGTCAGGGAATTGTTTCATGCTTATTTCACTAAAAATAAAAATTTATGTTGTGGGGGCTCGAACCATGACTGCCTCCTCTTCAGCCGACGTCTCTACTGCTACGCTATTGCTTCTTGGCTTACTTTGCATATTTAGATCTTATATGCTTTTCCACTGACTGCTAACTGTGGCTACTGACGGCACGCGCACAAGCAAACGAGCGCAATCACGGGCAAACATCTTTAAAACTTATAAAAAAAATATAACATGTTAATTTTTACATTTTATGTTTATAGTCTGTGGGGGCATGTGTTGTGTTGTGTTTGTTGACATTTACGCGGACTCTGTCGTGGGGGTTTACTTTCGGGTCTGTTACTCTTCTGGGGGCGTGTCCGTTTGCAGGACTCGCCCTGCAGACACGCCCCCTACTTTCTTACATGGATCGTGTTAGCCTTGGGTGTGAGTCAGCATGCCCTCATGAATATGCATGGCATGCTGATGTCACACCGTTTAACTGCAGCCTCCGTGTAAGACTTGTAACTCTTACACGGAGGCTTCGTGAATCCTGCCCCATGTCTTTCACTTAATATTCCCCTGTCCTTTTCTCTTTGCCTATAGTCTGATATCAATCCTTGGTAGGCAAGGCAATCTCTAGCTTGCAGTGCAAATGTCATCTTGGTCTCATCCCACTTTTTAATACCCTTCTCTAGTTATTTGCTTCCATTAGCAAGTTTTTCCAGCAAATTCAAACCACCTCTTGCCTGTTTTCCATACCCCTACTCGCAGTCATCCTTACTAGCAAAATCTCATTTCTCCATGCTCATGTCAGTTTATTTTTTAGAATGCTTTCTGCTATTTTATGAATATAACATTCTGCATGGTTGTTGTACTCCTTAAGGATATACATCCCAAATTCCACTCACTCTCTATTTCTTGAACTTCCCTTCTGCTTCATCATCATCTCTTTCTATTCTGAATTATCCCCTTTAGTTTGTGTTATGTATATGAGCCATACCTCTCAGCCATACTAAATTCCTCAATATTTCCCAGTTTTGAGGGCAAAATAGTAGGGTGCCACAAATTCCCGACTGGACCCTTCAAATCCTGATTTTTCATTTTTTTAATATTTACAATACTCAATTACTGTTGGGAGAGACAAACAAAAAAAAGTTTACTGCTGCTGCCACCCTACGACTTGCAGTGGCAGCCAACCAAAGAGGATTCACAGCAATGCGATGAGGTAGACTGCTCTAACTTCTGCTTATATGGTGGAAACTAAACGCGGTTAACTGCTGTGTGGATAACGTTCTGCCCGGGCAACTGTTTCTGATCTCTTTATGGACTGGCAAGCATGCAGAACTCCTGCAAGAGAAAATGCTCCTAGAGGATATAAGCAAGGTTTGTCTTGTGATAGTTGAAGATAAATTCATCACAAAACCACGTGCTGATTTCAGTCTGGCACAGACATCACATAATGTAGTAAAGCTGGGTAACATGCACATTCTCTGTCACACACACACACACACACACACACACACACACACACACACACACACACACACACACACACAGCCAGCCTTTTTTTGGCAGCATAACAGTTCATGGCTTTATAAGGTTATTTAGCTTTCCCCATTCTGTGGTTGTTAGCTTTCCCAATTCTGTGGTTGTTGGCACTAGTCATTGTTAACACTGCAATCCTAGATTAAATCTCAACAATAGTGCTGGAACAAAGCATTATTAAACTTTCTTCTTCATTCTTCAGAAAGGTGCTTAACAATGTTGTTTTTTCCCAATTCCCACCACCTCCCTAGTTTAACTTTGGAGCTGTATGCAATGTACTACTGCACAAGTTTGGAGACCCAGTAGTAATCTTCTGTATTTACATTTCCTTATTCAGTTACCATCAGCTTTGGCATTGACTTACAAGCAAAATTAATTAAGGGCTCTACAACTTACACTAAGCCATTCTCACCAAAACTGCAGTATACTGAACTGGGATAAAAAAAGAGAACATTGTGATTGTCAGAGTAGCACAAAGTGACAAACTGCAAAATCCATCCGTAATTCCGTAGTGTTTAATTTACAGGTTTAAATGAAGATTGTGATTAAATAGGGCATATGCTTTAGGTGTGAATGTCTGAAAAGTCCAGAATATCCAAGTTGCTGTTATAAGTAGTTAAACTATTTTTTGCTTCCCAGTTTTTCCATATGTTGGTCAGTTTTTCTTCAGTCTTGCTTATGAGCTATAAGAAGTGCCAGAAGGTGACATGTTTGTGTTTGTAAATGTGAACAGTACCAGTGCAGTTAATCTCCAGTGAGACAAAGTATCCACAGCGACCTGGTGCAAAACATCAATAACACTCAGCTGGTTTGTCTTACAACTTTAAGGCACAAAGTACACATGCAAACTATGTGATTGTCTACAGTATTTTACGCTTGTGTGTGGCACGTGTTGTGTGTGAGAATGTGCCTACTTTATGACGTGAATTGTAGCTCACAACCAATTATGGACAAATACAGAAATAATCAGGGGCAATCACAGACACTTTAAAATATTCGTACTGGTGAGTGCAAAAGAAGTGTATATCTTTAATTATTGCCATTATTTCTTAAGTGCAATTCATCACCTTTTCTTCAAAAATGATTGCCATAGCGCACTCACAATAAATCAGGGGCAAATTTCAACAGAATTAAGGACAAAAACCACAATAATCAAGGAAACTTTAAAAATATCAGTTCTATTAACTCATGACATCGACACAAAAAGAGAATGTGAACTAATATGCATTTTGCACAGTAAAAGTTTATAACTTTAAGGACTGTCATCATTATTAAGTATAATTCATCAACTTTTCTCCAAAAGTGACCAGCTGTAGGAGTGATCAAGAGGGACAAAGCTAAAACGTTTGACTCAAAATCAGGAACAAGTTAACCGGTATGAGAACGACTATGTTTTGAATATTTTGCGTCACTTTACCTGAGAGATGTGCAAAAGAAACCTCAAAAAGATAATAATGTTCTTCCAATGGGCAATGGCTTGCTTACACTCAAAGGGATTTGGGGTAAATACCCCTGTCTGTCATCACCATCTTCTTTCGGCTGTTCCCGTTAGGGGTCGCCACAGCAGATCATCTGTTTCCATTTCTTCCTGTCCTCTGCATCATGCTCTGTCACACCAACCACCTACATGTGCTTGCTCACCACATCCATAAACCTTATCTTAGGCCTTCCTCTTTTCCTGATACCTGGTAGCTTCATCCTTAGCATCTTTTTCCCAATATACTCAGCATCCCTCCTCAGCACATGTCCAAACCAACATAATCTTGTCTCTCTGGCTTTGTCTCCAAACCTTCCAACCTGGGCTGACCCTCTAATATACTTATTCCTATTCCTGTCCACCCTCGTCACATCCAGTGCAAATCTTAACATCTTTAACTCAACCACATCCAGCTCAAACTCCTGCCTTTTTGTCAATGCCACTGTCTCCAACCCATATAACATAACTGGTCTCACTACCCTCTTGTAGACCTTCCCTTTCACTCTTACTGGTACTCGTCTGTCACAAATCACTCCTGACACTCTTCCCCACCCACTCCATCCTGCCTGTACTCTCTTCTTCACCTCTCTTCCACACTCACCATTACTCTGACTATTGATCCCAAGTATTTAAACTCATCCACCTTCACTACCTCTACTCTTTGCATCCTCACCATTCCCCTAGCCTCCCTCTCATTCTGCCACTGTCTGTAAACTACGTTTATGATGCAGTTGTTCTGAATGTAGGTTTTGGCTGCCCTCTGATGAGGAGGCCTGGTGGTGCATCAGTACTGGGTGTGAGCAGCCCTGCAAGCAATTAAGCCAGGGCTTCTAAACAAGTCATTACTTCAAATGGTTGTGATGTTAAAGGGTTCTTAACAAAATGTATACTTAACGCATTTTGCCAATTTTCACATATTCTGTTCCCATACCACTCAACTTCTTAGAACACTAATCTAGACAAAGCCACAAATAAAGAGGGGGGATAAAGGCCCAAAAACAGGGACACTTTTTAAATATTACTCGTACAAACTTTGGAAGTTGTTAGAATAACAGGTTTTTCATTAGCATGGATTTTCTGAAGGATATTACATCTAAAAATCAAATGTTTGCCATCATTTTCTGACTCCAGTCCTTAGTGCTTTGACAATGATTTGCCAGAAAACTACAATTTTATGAAAAATGGACCAAAAATATTAGTAAAAAATTTGGACAGTCTGCAAAAAGCTATAGAGTTGAAAGCAATGGTTCTTTTGTGCTTTGGTCCCATATGCAGTAACTCAGCTAGGGTTGTATGTATTTAGCTTTGTTAGTAATGATTGAGCTGGTTCATAACTTTAGTGCTTATACACTGGAATAACTCATAGGTTTGGTTTTGCTAATATAAATAAAACCCTATTGTTCTGGTTATATTTTGTGTTTGATATTTTGTCTGTTTTTCAATTTGTGTTTGAATGTTGGTATCCCACAATTCCATTGTAGTGTGCAGGGTTACATAATTATGTATGCAAATTTTAGGCTGATCAGTGTCCAGATTTTTGGCCAGTTGTACCCACTTTTCATGGACCTGTGTCCAGATTTTTGATGTTTCCAGGTTGAGAGGTATGATATGAACCTTAACTGTGTCACTCATTCAAATCAGGTAATCTTAGACCATCTTATTCTATTGGAAGGATCATCTTATTCTAATTAACTTTTTTGCCCTCTTCCCCTCCCAGATTAATTCCTTCAGCATTTATTAATTATTGTCCATAATTTCTATTCTGGTTGATTAGACCCATATACAGAACGACAGAGGCTACAAACATTTTCACTCCTTGTATCTAAAATCCATATCCATAAACTCTCCTTGAGTCTTACTCTACCTTACCCCAATCATTATCCATCAAAACCGGTAGGAAACTCTTTTTGATCCATCAGTTACTATAAACAACTCTGTTCTTACTATAAAGCTCACTAACCTCAACTATCATTCTAATCCCTCACCCCTTTAAAACTACTCCAGTAGTGATTTTTCTTTCCCTTTATTAATTCTTTCAACCTAACACTACCCCTCTAGTGACCTTTCCCTTTCTTAACTTTCAACCTATTTCAAAATTTACAAAACAAAATGTACACACACACACACACACATATATATATATATATATATATATATATATATATATATATATATATATATATATATATATGTCAACTTCACCTGACCTAAAACTCATTTGACTGACACCCAATAGACCTAAATTTCATTTGACAACTCATTTGACTCACTCCCATTCCATTTCACCAACATTTAAGACAAAGACTTGTTGTGGATTTTCCTTCACCTGTGACTTGCTTGTGATAAAAACAATTACTGTAACTTACAGTGCTGACTGTTACAATTCTGATAGTCATGTAGAAAGTAGTGTTGTAGTGTTTCTAAACATGGGTTTGTCTCTACATTTTTATGGGAAGTATCTAAAGTAATTTGGCAAATGTTTTGTGCATTCCCAGCAGTAGTAGCAGTGTGTAGAGTACTGTAAGGCAAGTTAAAGGTATATGCCCTTTTCCCCATTGTAGTGCGATCCTGGAGTTATTATATATAATTAGGGGGGTGGGGGGGCATACCTCCCCACCTAGTTTGGTTGTACATTGTCCCGTTTCTGTTAAGAGGTAAGTAAGTAGTTTTTAAGTTCTGGAAAGGGTTAGTTATTGGTGTTCTAAGTGTACTTGTCTATGGTTTAAGATTTAGTATGTTGAAATTCACCATTGTAAGCTGTCACTGAAATGGGAGTCAGTCAAATTAAATTTATGTCAAATGGGTGTCAGTCGAATGAGTTTTAGGTCAAATGGGTGTCGGTCAAATGAGTTTTAGGTCAAATGAAGTAGATCCATAAATTCCATACATATATATATATATATATATATATATATGTGTGTGTGTGTGTGTGTGTGTATACTCCTTTATCATTTTATCTCATTCACTAGCTATATATACACACACACACACACATATATATATAAAATCTTGTAAATTACTCTGTTTTTCGCTCTATTGCAACTTTCCACAGTTCATTAGACTTTCTCATTTTGTTATATTGTACAGCATTGTACTGTAATTTCTGCAAATTCTATAAAATTCTTGTAAAATAGTGTATACGCAATGTCTTTGTGGAGATTTTCTCCCAGGGCCTTAAAAATGGGATCCTGTCCCAATCGGACTTTCCTGGTCAGCAAATGTCAATAAATAAACAAACAAGAGCTTCCTGTTTCTTTCTTTTTTTTTTCCCCATTATATTTTGTTTAGTCTCTTAATATATATCCTTGGTTTCCATAACAGAAGCCTTTTTAACCCATACTCCTAAATACTTCATCTTATGTCCCCATAAATATGGGTTCTGCTGAGTTTTTTCTAGATTTATTAGGTACAAAACAATATCTGCAAATAAATCCATTTTTTCTTGATTACCATGCTAATTATAGCCGTGAATTTCTGAGTCCCTTATTTTCTTTGACAATGACTCTAAAAATAAAGGGGAAATGGTATACTCCTACCTGGTTCCTCTCTTAAAACAACTCATCAGAGAAGAACCCTCACATTTTAATTCATGCTTATGATCCTTCATATATCTTCCTAATTAACCTTATTACTGTATCTGGGAGTAAAAAAAGCTTCCCCTGTCAAATGCTTCCTCTGCATCAAGACCCACAAACAGTGGTATTTCCTTACATTCTTCTTCCATCTGGAGCACCATTGTTTTACTAATGTTGTCAAATGTTTGCCTCCCCTCCACAAAACCACACTGATCAAAATCCATCAATTTTTGCAATACCTGCTTTTAGCTAGTAAAGACAAACACTTTAAAATTGTGGTTTAAAATTGAAATGTGTCTCTATAAACTGGATTTGATGGGTCTTTACCATTTTTAGGTAATGCAACCACCACGGCTTTCTTCTAAGACGTTGTTGCCTCCACTCCTTTTAAAATACTGTTAAAAACAAAATCATTCAGATCTTTTTCACTTTCATCACTCCTGTTTTCTAAATGTCCATGGGAATACCATCTATTCCTGGAGACTTTCCTGAAGATTGATTATACATCACTATTTTTCTCCCATCTCCTCCAACCTAAACTGCTAGTTAAGCATCATCTTCCTCTAACTTGGTATAATTAACTCTTCCATAAATATTTCCAAGTGTGTTCTTTCTTGATTTCCACATCTCTCGGCTCAATACAAATTTGAAGACAATTTCTGAAATATCTCTAATACCTACATAGGATCTCTGAGGATTTTCTTCTTATAGGCTCCTCAATTTGATGACAACCCTTTTTACTTTTTGTTGCCCAAGTTCTTCTGCTAAATATTTTAGTGCTCTGAAGTTGCTATTAAACAGTTGCTTAACAGCAATCTTTCTAAACTCACACACAGTATCCAGAGACTCCCTTATTTTATCTTCAGCATGTGCTCTTCTTCCTGTACAAGATCTGTTATTCTTCAGTACTTACCTCTGTCAGCCCTTCTAATTCTCATTACTTCTTAACCACTTCTCTTTTACTTCTACCCCACTTTTATACTCCTTTATCATTTTATCTCATTCACTAGCTATAACTTTCCTAATAACTCTCAAATGATTTCCTCTACCCTTTTCTTAAACTCCTCTTTAACAGGTAGATTTGAAAAGTGCCAGTGTCTCAGTTTTAATTCATTACCCTGCATTTGTATTTTAGTTATTATTGGTGCATGATCTGAAATAGTTGTTGGATTTGTCAAAACTTCAATATTCCTGCAAAAATATAATTTCTACCTAGTCTAGTCCAGTTACTACCTTGCAGACTATGTAAATTCTCTCAGAGTTCCTATTACTGAATTCACGCCTTCCACACCGACTATTTTCATGAATTTCTTCAGAAATCTACTTGGTTGTTATATTTTCCCTTCTGGGTCCCCCTGATACATCCTCACTATTGCAAATCAAGTTCCAGTCCCTACTGACAAGTAATATTCCCTGCTGAAAACAGATTATATCTCCCAAAAGTTTTTTAAGCTCCATATCCTCAGTTTATGGTGGAATATATATATATATATACATGCCAGCATAATGCTCTTTTCCTTGCTAGTAGCCTCTTACTACTACAAATCTAACACTAGTGCTTTTTTCCATCTATCACTACTGAAGCCCCTCTAGCAATCAGTATAATTATTCCCCTTTTCCTTTGTCCCTGATACTCTGCTGAATATCCATCCTGAAATCCTTTTTGTCAAATGTGCATGCTCATTTCCTTCTGAATGCATCTCCTGCAGTATTGCTGTTTGCACTCTGCATATCTTAATATAATTCAAAACTCTTTCCTCTTTCTCTGCAAGACCATCTACATTTCACAGTAATATGGATAGTGTAGCCATTATGATAAAAAGTTATTGTTTCTACCTACTATACCGGACACATTTTTTTGAATGCATATTTACATGCACACACTGTTTGGCATGCTGATCTTTTATACAGTCATTTCTTCTCATCTCCATTTGAACCCGTGTCACATATTTCTAGACTTTTTGTTTTAATGAAAATGTTTCAACAAAAAACTAAATATTTTTCAGAACACCCCCTCCCCTATTAACTTAAAACAAACATAAAAAAATGTACATCTTGAAAAAAACCCCCTCTATATAGGAAAAATTGGCCCAAATCAACAACTATACCTACAGGTATTCCTTAACCTAAAATTAAGATTACCCATGCTAAAGTCTGTGATACCAGTTACACTGACTGTAGTCTGCTCCTTTCTCATCTCTATTCCCTGCCAGATTTGAAAAACAGTTTGTATGCTTTCAGAAAACATCAACTTTTAACCCCGAGAAAGTGTTTTGGCTATCTTTAAATAAAATTAAATTGTACAGTGTTATATCACATGCATTAAAGGATTAAGGCAGTTAGGGAGGCTGCACTCTTAATCACTTCCCATAATTTCAAACTATTTTTCACTGAACTGCTTACCATTGTATCTTTAAATATTGCATTTCCCTCAGCAAAGAATACTCAGAACTCTCAGTATCAAATAGCTTGCACCTCAGAGCAACTCATTTCCTTGTAATCATTGTAGATTTCACTCAGAAAAGAATGTACAACTACCTTCAGCTGCAGACTTGGCTCCCACTGAACATTTGCTAATAAAAAGTGTTGCAGATGTAAGAACCTTAGCATTTTTCATGGCTTTCATAATTTTGTCTTATTTTTCAAGTCTACTTGCCTACAGGGAAAAAAAACTTGTTCACAGCTTAAAACAAGGGCATTATTCTATAAGATCACCCCTGTAAAAATAAGAAAAAATCTTACTTCTACATATACTATCAGTGCACATTAATACCCCACCCCAGTAGCCCAAGTTAAAAGCATACTAACATTAAGCGTGCTTTTGTCCATCCTTTCTTCTCTTGTTATATTGTAAAGCCTACATTTCTTACAACTAAAAAAGTACTTGTTTACTTCAATATGTTTAACACATACAACAGTCAGTGCAAAGACCTCCCTCCCATTTACAACACCCCGACTACAAACTACACAAATTACTGTACTATACACATGTATATAAAACTGCTGATAACACAAAATGTTTCGGACTAGAATAGACTTCCTTTGCATGTAAAACAAAGTAGCTCCCTGACCCTCTAAGCATAACCTGGACAAATGGATGCACATTTGTAAACACACCCCTGGTCTTGTCCTTCAAGTCCTCATTAAAAGGGGTCAAAACTAGGTATAAATTGGTAATCTCAATGGATATCTGCAATTTGGGACATTGTGGCTAGACTACTAATGGTCCTCTGGATAAATAACCTAGTAGTACAAAAATTTTTGAATTCGCTAAAAATGTGATAAACATCACTGGCTATCTACTTAAAAAAGCAGCCCTAAATGCCCAAGTACTTCATCTAAGAGCTGCTTTGTCAATAATTTGTTTCACTTCATCCTAAAATACATCACCTTCTTTATACTACCGAAAACATTAATTTAATTTCACTTGCCCTCATAATAAACAACTAAATGGATGCCACAAACAGCATGTAACATTCCTAAATCTTAGCTTCTGCCCTCTACTTGCAAATAAATTGGGAACAAAACATCCAAATTAGTTAAATCTAGGAAACAGAAGAATGGAGATGATAGAAGAGTGTGAAAAGTACCAACCTAGTAAACAGGAAGTCATGAAATATAGGGGGCTTTTACAGATTCTGGGGAAATATGAAGCAGAAACAATGAGAAGGAAACTAGTAAAACTACTTGAATTCATCAAGTTACTAATGACTGCAGGAACAGCAGAAGCAGTTAAACAAAAACATAGTAGATACTACAAGGCAGTAATAAAACACAAATGGAAAAAAAAGCAAACAAAATACAAGAGTTGGAGTGCAGCTAATGTCAGAGTTAAAGTCCTAAAATTATAACAGATTCCAGAAAAATTAGAATTATTGCCTGAAGTGTCACCACAAGTAGTTTTAAACATCAGACAGACTAAATAAAATGTTTTTGGAAGTTAGCAACACTTCCTAGTGATGTGAAGCTGGGCAAGTAGGAAGTTGGACATATATTTTCTGGACATGTCTTAAACTAAAAATGGTTAGGATAGAGATAAAAGAATTAACCTGAAAGTTAAGAGACATGAAGTGGTAATTACTACATATTAAGCTGAGTAGAAGGAAAGTGGGGAAACCTCATATTAGTGGCATAGTTTCAACTGCACTTACATTATCCAAGAAAATAAGAACTAGAAATTAGAAAACTAGCAAAATTCAAGAGATCAAGGATGTGACTGAGCTAACAGAAGAGATGAAATGAACTGAATGGGAAATCATAAAACAAAGACCAGCTACATTCCATATACAGAAATGGGACTACTGGGACATAAAAATGAAAGAATAGTCAAGTGGCAGAGCAAGACAGATGGGTAGAGGCAAAAGTAGGATACTGAATGGAAAGTACAATGTGATCCAGTAGATCATTAGGGTGAAACAACCCAAGGTGAGGGAGAACCAAAGAGACTGGCTAAAACATGAAGATAGGCAGCACCTGATAAGTGAGGAAAAGTATGAAATGACTACGCAAAACTATGCTTATGAGGGAAACAAGTTACATGACTGGATTGTTATATGAACAGAGTAGAAACAGACATTTTTAACAGTCTATTGTTTTACATACTATTAATGTTGAAGAGATTGGAATAAAAGCGTGAAACAAAATTTAAAACCCCTGAATGAGGAGAAAGTCATGCTTTGCGGAACTTGAGAACAGGCTACAGGGTTTTATGAAAACGTAAAACGGAATAATGTGGTAATCACTGAGGGTGGATTAATATGATGAAAAGGAATGACTTGTATCTGAGTGATCAGCATAATGTATGAAAACTGTACCTGAATTGAGGACTGCACAATATGTTGCATCAAGACTGCTCTATAGTCAGTTATTTTAACTTGAAAAATCCAAATTACTCTATAAATAAAGTCACAAAGATGGAAGTCACATGATATGATCACCCTTTCAACTTCAGCATAAAAGAAACTTCATTCTGCAAGGTAACACCAGCGAGCTGGAACATCTTACTGCAAGAAGCTCAAAACATAGCAAAATGTAAAGTATTTTAAAAGAAACAAACATTTCATGGCAGAAAGAAATAAATGCAACTCATAAGAGTATAACTAACTGCCTAATGCAGTTAATAATCAAAAGGGATATACAATGAATGCAAATCCTAATATACCTCAAATGTTGAAGACTCGAACATTTTACTGCATACCATATGCCCAACTGTTTAAAAATGTAAAACCTCTTCTACATCACAGTACATTGTATGCTGTCAATATATATGTGATAACATAATATAACACTTGACATATATAAGCTGAACCCCTTACTTTAACTGCAACCTAAACACAGTTACTACTGACTTGAAATACCTGCTAAGAGACAAACTTTTCTCAATATGTGTACATGTATAACCGAATAATCTGTGACTAAATGCATCACTTCTGATTTTGCCTATTAGCTTGGGTCATGAGTAAAATGGGCCCATGGTCCTACTAACAAATGGAGTGAAAAAGTTTGATTTCAGGCTCATACGAAAGCAGATTACACCTCCACCCCTCTAAATTTTTTGGTTTCTTTACAGGGGAAATTGGCCCCGATTTTCTCATAACATACTGTGTAGGACAACTCTTTCTACTAGACTACTTAACATCCAAGGAGTGAGCTTGTAACTGCCACTGTCATTATGGATTCCAAGGATTTGTCCCTTTGAAAACGTGACTTCTAACCCCTTGAGGTAAAGTCATGAGGGAAGGCCATGATTGTGACAGTTTCAGAATGCTTATGGTCAGGCTAACATGAACCTTCTCGGTTTCTCAGAAAACCTTCATATGAAATGCTGTAAAGGGTTACTTCCAGCATATGTTCTACTATAATACATTTTAGTCCATCTTTCTTCCCTGCTGCCCTGTTAATGTCTGGTAACAGCAAGACAGTTTTATATGCATTCCAACTCTGAAACTGTACTACAGTAAAGAAAGGACCAAAAGCCTGACCCCCTGCTGTGCCATGATCCCACACAGCACAGGTTAAAAAAGTGACGACAGTGTCTGCTCACAGAAAGACATCACAATAAAAATATAAAACGTTTGAGAAGCCAGCAAATAAAAAAATAGGTTAACAGCTTTCATCCCTAAAATACTGATTTCATCAGAACCTAAATACACAAAAGTTCAACTGATTAAATAAAGGAGAATTAGTCATGTAACCACTATGTGCATCATCATTTTTGCATCACTAATTACTTAAAAAAAAACAGACATTGTCAGTGTGACAAAGGGAGATACTGCCAATACAGCTACCTGGAATTCTGTAAATAACTATGTTATTTGCAAATATCAACATGATTTATATAAGATGCTTGTGTTACAAAGTACAGTTGTGTACACTTACCATCATAAATGTAGATGTTTGAGTGTATTCCCTGTTGCAGTCATCACATTTGGGGTCATCTGCTTACAGGTAGCCCTCAGTCGGCCTGATTATCAAAGTCTAGGATCCTGCGTCGGTTGCTGTGTCATCTTCCATGATGTTAGGTAGTCAGGGTTATAAAGCATGCAGCCGACGCCATTACATCAGTTTTTCTTGCCCCAGATGTCAGGTGCCCCCATAATGGGTAGCAATTATATACAAGGTTACACCTCCAACAAAAAGCAAATACACCAGAAAGCTTTAAGCATAGTAAACAAGAATAGAGGTATAGTCAATAGAAGTCAGGGGGCTAGAAGGAGTGATTGGTCCTGAGGGACACCCTGTCCACATGAAAGATGATGAAAGGCTCCACTGCTATGAGAGCCTGTAGTTCAGACACCCTTCTTGCTGAAGTAATGGTTAGAAGGAAGGCTGTTTTCCAAGAAAGGAATTTCAACTCTGCATTAGCAGCTGGCTCAAAGGGAGGTAAAGTGAGCTTTTCCAATACAAAGTTAAGGTCCCAGGCTGGAGTAGGGGCTCTCCTGGGTGGTCTTATTTTTTGGCCCCTCTGAGGAATTGCTTCAGCAGAGTAAGAGAGAAGAGGGGTGGGCTCTGTATTGTAATGTGCTGAAATGGCCAAGGCATGAATTTTGATGGAAGAAAAAGAAAGGCCCTTGTGAAGCATCTCAGTTAAGTATTGAAAAATATGCGGTAAATTGGGCACCCCTGTGCCCATCCCCCGAGTTTGGCTCCAAGAACAGAATCTTTTCCATTTTTCAGCATAGGATTTTCTAGTACTAGGCCTCCTTGCCTCCAGAATGACATCCATCACTTGCTTACTGAGGGATGGTAATGGAGAGATCAGGTAATTAGCCAGGCTGCAAGGTTCAGAGTTTAAAGCTGTGGGTGCAGAATCTGGCCCTCCTGCTGGGACAGCAGGGCAGGGGTCTGAGGCAGGTGCCATGGTTCAAGCAGTGACACACTGCACAAGAGGGGGTAACAGTGTTGGCGTGGCCAGTCTGGTGCAATCAATATTGTCCTTGGCTTGTCCTGTTTGATCTTTAGCAGCACTTTGGAGAGGAGAGACAGAGGGGGAAAGGCATAAATTGATAGGTTTTTCCAGGTAAAGGACAGGGCACCCACTTTCCAAGCTCGTTTGTGGGGAGTCCTTCTGCAGAATTTGTCCAATTGGTAGTTCTGAGGGGAGGCAAACAGGTCTATCTCTGGGTTCCCCCATTTGTTTCTCAACATGTTGAATATCTTTGGCTCCAGTTTCTATTCATGTGGGTCCATGAGATTTCTGCTTAGGTCGTCTGCCAGTGTACTTAACTTGCCTGGCAGGAATTGAGCCTGTAGGTGCACTTGGTAGCTCAAGGCTGTGTTCTACAGAGCCATGGCTAGTCTGCAGAGAGGGTATGAGTGGGTTCTCCCCTGCTTGTTTATGTACCACATAACAGTGGTGTTGTCTGTCTTTACCAATAATTGTCCTGGAAGAATGTGGTCCTTGAAGGCTGTCAGAGCATTCTGTACAGCTAACATTTCTTCTTGATTGATATGCAAGTGCATTTGATTTGGGTTCCATTTGCCCTGAATAAACTGCCCTGCCAAGTGAGCCCCCCCATGCATAGTCTGATGCATCTGTTAGGGTTTGGGTGGCAGGGGGTAGAGTGAATGGCAGTCCTTTGTTTTGGTGGCAGGCCTCTGCCCACTAAAGGAACTCTATCTTTAGACAAGGTATGATAGGAATCATTGATTCTAGGTCCTGAGAATGTTGAGACCATAGGCTTTTTAGATACCATTGTAGTTTCCTCAAATGCAGTCTTGCATATGGAATCAGTAGAATGCAAGAGGCCATGAACCCCAGGGCTTGCAGTATTTTCCTTTCAGATAGCTGGGTCTTTGTGGCCAGTAGTTTGAAGTAGGCTGTCAAATGAACTTGTTTCTCTGGTGTGAGGTAGGCCATCTGGGAAGTTGTATTCAAGCTTGTTCCCAGGAATACAATTTGTTGACAGGGTACTAGATGCGATTTCTTTTCATTTATGGTGTAACCCAGAGAAGTTAGTAATTTCTTTACAAATGCCAGATGATGTAATAGCATGTCCTGGCTTTCTGCCTGAATTAGACAATCATCCAGGTATGGGTATATTTGAATATTTCTTTGTGTGCAAAATGCAATGACTGGAGCTAGGCACTTTGTGAATACCCTGGACGCAGTAGATAAGCCAAAGGGCAGTGCAGAGAACTGATAGTGCATGTAGCCTGATCTGAAGCGTAGGTATCTTCTGCAAGATTCCCTTATTGGGATGTGCAGGTAGGCTTCCTTTAAATCCAGTGTTGCCAACCAGGCATTTTTGCCTAGCATGGGAAGCAGCTGATGAAGAGCTAGCATTCTGAATTTTGGGATTTCCAAGAAAATGTTTAAGATAGACAGGTCCAGAATAGGACGCCAGGAATTGTTTTTTTCTGGGTACTAGGAAAAGTCTTGAGTAGAAACCTTGCCCCCATTCTTCTTCTGGGACAGGTTGAATAGCCCTGATGCTTAGAAGAGACCAAACTTGCCTTTGAGCCTCTGCCCAGTGATAGGTCTGGCCAACCGTTTGGGGTTGGTAAGGAGTGGAAGTGGAATCTGTACCCTTGGGAAACTACATTTAAAATCCATTTGTCTTGGGTAATGAGTTCCCAATTTTTTGCATGCAGGGTGATCTTTCCCCCTAAAGGAACAGTCAGTTGAGCAGGGCTTGGAAGGTTTAAAGTTAAGTCATTGTGACAGTTTACCATAGGGGGGTGTCTTACTACTCCCAGCTTTGGAAGTGGGAGCCCCCCACTGCTTAGGCCTGTGACTACCTTGGGACTGAAGCCTGGGTGTTCTGCTGGTTCTGGATTTGGACTGAGAAGGCCTGGAAGAGGCGGGAAAGGACCAATTCTTAGAAGGCCAAATCCTACTAAATCTGGGAGGCTGTACCTGCAGGAAATCTGTAACAGTTTGCATAGATTTAGCATTGTCCTCCATCTTTTTAAATACTTCTGCTTTGTTGTCAAACAGGCGGTCTTGGTTTAAGGGAGCATCCAGTAATTTAGCTTTAACATGATCTGGCAAAGATTGCTCCTTAAGCCAAGCATGCCTTCTAAGTACAGACCTAGTGACAGCAGCCCTGCAAGATGCCTCTAATGAATACAAAACACATTGCAAACTATGTTTTGTACGGGTGGTGCAGTGGTGCAGCAGTTAACGTTGTTGCCTCACAGCAAGAGGTTCTCTGGTTCGATTTTCGGCTGGGGTGCCGTCTGTGTGGAGTTTGCATGTTCTCTGTGTGTTCGTGTGGGTTTCCTCCGGTTACTCCCGTTTCCTCCCACATTCCAAAGACATGCATCTGGAGCATTTCTCCCTGGGCCTCCGCTGAAAACAGGCTCTGTGGAACCTAGTCGGACTTTCCCGGTCAACAAATGTTAAATAAAATAAATAAGTAAGTTTTCCAACTTGCTCAGCAGAATGCATTAAATCCTGTAATTCTTTATTTTCAGCATGGTCAGGAATCAACATCATTTTCTTTTTAAGCAATCAAATAGTATCTTGCTGATACTTTAACATATGAAACTGGTAGTTTAAGGCCCTAATGGCCAAAGTTGCAGAAGTGTTTACCTTCTTACCCCATCTATCCAGGGTCCTGGAATCTCTATCAGAGGGGGTAGGGTTTTTGGCAGTAGTAGCCTTAATGCCCTTGGATCCCTGTGAAATGGTCTCAGGATCCGCAGTAGGATTTTTAAAGAGGAACTTGTGAGAGTCAGGAACCCTGTAATACCGGTCAGGTTTTCTGGGAGCAGGAGGTAAAGTGTCAGGGGCAAGGCTAGATTCCGAGAAGGCATCATCTACAATAACCAGTACAGGAGGGGATGGCTAAAGGCCTGAGTTGAGGTAGGAGTAAGAATTCTCTAAGCCTCTTTTTGGAGTCAGAGTAATCCTGGCTTTCCCAGTGGAAATGCTCCCTAAGAGTATGCAAGGTTTCACCAAAAGAGAAATCCTCTGGAGGAGAAGCAGAGGGAATGGAGACCTCTGCATCAGAATCCTCATAGGTAGATAAGGGTAACTCCTGGTCATCAGAGAAAACAGAAATTTCAGAATCCTGATCAGAAGAATCAGAAGGAAAATCAGTCCTAGGTCTCTTAGAGGGAGAAGGGTGGCTTCCCCTGATTAGAGTAATAAGGTCTTCAGCCATTCTTATCATTTGTTTTTTAGGCATAGGGGCCTGACCATGCGGTCTGGGCATTGGTTTTCTAGGCATGAAGTAGAAGATGGCATCAGTTTAATATGCAAGTCAGTAGGCCTGAATACACCCTCAGAAGCCGGTGCCTGCACAGCAGCTCTGGACCCATCCAAGGTAGAGACATCCGCAGGTTCCACAGTTGAGAAGCATCTCACGGAATACTCCAAATGGGTCTCAGTAGAGGCCTGCAAATCTGAAGCAGCAGGTATCAGGGGCTGCAAAAGTGCCTCAGTGAGTACTGGCGAACTGGTGACTAGCTTAGGAGAAGCATCGTCGGCAGCTTTGGACCTATGCGGTCTGTCTTGGTCTTTATCTTTGAGGTTTTTTTTAATGTCGGTAGTTGGGTGGCTTACTGAAGCCATTTCTGGATAACAGAACAGAGTACCAAAATATTTAGATGCGAAAATGAACAGACGATGAATAGTACGAGGACTGAATAAGGCACAAAACCGACAGTGAGGTACATCGTGGTCTGGGCCTAGGCAAGGAATGCAGTACAAATGAAAATCTTTATGAGGTATTTGCTTACCACAAGAAATACAACTGTTAACTTTTACTGACATCAGTTTAGAGCAAGAAAAAGGATCCCCAACGGGGTACTTAGCTTAGCTGAAGACTTCGGATCTGAAACTCGAAAACGAATATTTCAGGAGTCGGCCGACTGGTACTTGCGAACTGCTTCTGCTTCGGGCACCGCACGGCAAGAAAGACTGATGTAATGGCATTGGCTGCATGCTTTATACCCCTGACTACCTGACAACATGGAAGATGAGACAGCAACCGACGCAAGACCCAAGACTTTGATAATCAAGCCGACTGATGGCTACCTGTAAGCAGATAACCCCAAATGTGATGACTGCAACAGTGAAACATGAAGAAAGTACAGATGTCTATCTACCATAAATGTAGATGTTCGAGTGTATTCACTGTTGCAGTCATTACAATTGGGTCATCCTGCTGACAGGCTACCTGCAGTCGCCTGAATTCCAAAGTCCTGGTCCGGAGTCAGTTGTTGTCGCCTCCTCCCTGACGTTAGTGCGCCAGGGGTATAAAAGATGCAGCCGATGCCATTTTCTTCAGTTTTTCTTGCCCCAGATGTCAGGTGCTCCCAAAAGGCTAGGCTAATTTATGCCAATAAGCATGCATGCAGTAAAGTAAACTCTTCCTATATCTACAAGCAAATACACCACATAGGTTGTATAGAATGGAGAAGTACAGATAAGTCCCAGCAAAGGAAAGGGGGATGGTGGGTGGGTAACCTGGACTGCAACAGTGAATACACTCGAACATCTACATTTATGGTAGGTACACAACTGTACTATGTTCATTGTGTTTCACTGTTGCAGTCATTACAACTGGGTTGAATCCCAAAGCTAAGGTTGGGAGGCTGGGGCTAAATAGATTTAGGAGAGGCTATGAGGCCCTGCAGAACTGCAGTGGCAAAGCCTGCCCTGGATTTAGAGTAGAGAGGTAAGTGATAGTGCTTTGTAAAAGTATGCACTGAACTCCAAGTTGCAGCCTCTAAGATGTCTTTGGTTGGTACTCCTCTGAGGAAGGCTGCTGAAGTGGCTGCTGCTCTGGTTGAATGTGGCCTAATGCCCTTGGGCACTGATTTGCCATGCTGTGAATAGCAGAAACTAATGCAGTGGCTTATCCACTTTGAACTAGTCTGCTTTGAGATGGCCTTTCCTTGTGATCTTGCAGCATATGCCACTAGAAGCTGTGCAGTCTTTCTGAAAGCTTTGGTTCTGTCCAAGCAGAAGCGTAGCTGCCTGTGAATGTCCAAAGAATGCAGAAGTCTCTCACCCTTATTCTGTGGGTTTGTATAAAAGGTAGGCAAATGAATTGTTTGGTTCAGGGTCACACTGGACACTACCTTAGGCATAAATGTCAGGTTTGTAATCTGAGAAACCCTGTCAGGATGGAAAATGATAAAAGGTTCCACAGCCATGAGAGCCTGTAACTCTGAGACTCGTCTTGCAGAGGTGGAGCATAGCTGTTTTCCAGGATAAAAAAATTATATCAGCTGTAGAAGCTAAAGGAGGCAGTGTGAGTTTTTCCAAGACATAATTGAGGTCCCATGCAGGTATTGGTACTCTCCTTGGAGGTCTTATGTTTTTGGCTCCTCTGAGCTACTGCCTTAGTAATGGATGATAAAAAAATAGGCGGTTCTGTATTGTAATGAGCTGAAATGGCAGTGGCATGAATCTTAGTTGATGAAAAGGAGAGGCCTTTGTCCAGCATCTCAGTTAAGTATTGCAAAATCTGAGGAATATTTGGTACAATCGTGTCAATTCCTTGTGCCTGGTTCCAAGCACAAAATCTCTTCCATTTTTCTGCATAAGATTTTCTGGTGCTAGACCTCCTGGCCTCCAAAATAACATCCATCACCGCTTTAGAGAGAGGTGCGTTTTAAATGGTTACATTATCTGCCATGCTGCCAAATTTAAGGTCCTGAGTTGGCTGTGCAGGATCTGTTTTGTTGGGTCAATAAGAGAGGAATTTGAGGTAATGTCCAGGCTGGGCATTGAGACAAGTTCTTTAGGAATGGATACCAGTGCTGGCGGGGCCAGTCTGGGGCAATCAGTATAATTTTTGGCTTCTCTTGTCTGACCTTTAGGAGTACCTTAGGGAGGAAAGGCAGTGGAGGAAAGGCATATACCGTTAAGGTTTTCCAGCTGAAATATAGAGCATCCACTTTCCATGCTTGCTTGTGATATGTCCTTGTGCAGAATCTCTGTAGTTGGCAGTTGTGAGGGGAGGCAAATAGGTCTATGTCCGGGCATCCCCAGTTCCTTATCATCATGCTGAAGACTTGTGGATCCAATTTCCACTCGTGGGGATCCATTAGGTTTCTGCTTAGTTCGTCTGCCAGAGTATTTATCTTTCCTGGCAGGAATTGTGCTTGCAGGTGTACTTGGTAAGTCAATGCTGTGTCCCACAAAGTCATGGCTAGTCTTCAGAGGGGGTAGGAATGTGTGCCTCCCTGCTTGTTTATGTACCACATGACCATAGTATTGTCCGTCTTTATCAACAGTTGTCCTGGATGAAGTAAATCCTTGAAGGTTGTTAGGGCATTCTGAACAGCTAGCATTTCTTTTTGATTGATATGTAGATGCTTCTGTTGTTAATGTCTGCCTGGCTGTGAGTAAAGTGAAAGGTTGTCCCTTGTTGTGGTGATAGGCCTTTGCCCACCATCGAAACTCCTGTTGCAGGCAGGGAATGAGGGGAATTATTGTTTCCAGGCTGTGGCAATGTTGTGTCCAAACACTTTTTAGATACCATTGTAGTTTCCTCATATGCAGTTTTGCATTTGGAATTAGCAGAATGCAGGATATGCCATGAAGCCCAACGCCTGCAGAATTTTAATTGCAGATAACTGGGTTTTGTTACCAACATTATGAAATAAGTAGTCAGTTGTCTTTGTTTGTCTGGCGTGAGATAAGCCATCTGGGCAGTTGCATTTAAGCTTGTACCCAGGAATATTATTTCTTGAGAGGGTACTAGTTTTGATTTCTTTTCATTTACTGTGTACCCTAGGCAGGTTAGTAATCTTTTTACAAATGCCAGATGCTGTAGTAGAATGTCCTTGTTCTCTGCTTGAATAAGGCAGTCGTCCAAGTAAGGATATATTTGTATTCCTCTTTGTCTGCAAAATGCAATTTCTGGTGCCAGGCATTTTGTGAAGACCCTGGGTGCAGCAGAGAAGCCAAAGGGCAGTGCAGAGAATTGGTAGTGCATTGAGCCAGCTATAAATCTGAGGTATCTTCTGTCTGATTGGGACATGCAGGTATGCCTCTTAGGTCTAAAGTCACAAGCCAAGCCTTCTTGCCCAGCATGGGCAGAAGCTGCTGCAGAGTCAACATTTTGAATTTTGGAATATCCAGAAATGTGTTTAGAATAGACAGGTCCAGTATTGGTCTCCAGGCTTTGTCCTTTCTGGGCACCAAGAACAGTCTTGAGTAAAATCCTAGTCCTTGCTCTTGCTGTGGTACTCACTGGTTGGCCCTCATATCCATGAGGGATGAAACTTGTTTTTGTGCCTCTGCCCATTGATTGTGTGGCAGGTCTGGCATGCCGTTTGCCCTTGGCAGGGTGTGAAAATGGAACCTGTAGCCTTGTGACACTATATTCAAGACCCAATTGTCCTGGGTGATCATGTGCCAATTTTGTGAAAAAAGTGCTAGTTTTCCCCCTAAAGGAGCTGCCAGAAGATAAGTGCTTGGTGCTGCAGGGGAAAGTCATTGAGACTGTTTTCTGTATGGCTGTGATTTATCTTCTCTGCTTTTGGAGGTAGAAGCACCCCATTGTTTAGACCTGTATGAGCCTTGGGGCTGGGATCTGCCTCTGGGGCATCTGTATCTGCCTCTTTGTGGTCTGTCTGAAACTGGAAAGGACCAATTCTTTGTAGGCCAGTTCCTGCTAAATCTGGGAGGCTGTACCTGTAAGAAATCCTTGACTGTTTGCATAGATTTAGCTTTGTCCTCCATTTTCTTCAATACCTCCTCTGCTTTAACACCAAACAAGGTATGCTGTAATGGAGCATCTAATAATTTTGTTTTACCATGATCAGGCAGATTCTGTTCCTTTAACCAAGCATGCCTCCTAATGACAGAACCCATAACAGCAGCCCTGCAGGAGGCCTCCAGAGAATCAAAACCACATTGCAAAGTATGCTTTCTCACTTGTTCAGCTGCATGCAATAAATCCTGCATTTCTTTATTTTCTGCACAATCAGAATTTGTCAACATTTTCTGTTTAAGAAGTGACATAAGATATTGCTGATATTTAAGCATATGAAACTGACAATTTAAAGCCCTTACAGCCAAGGTAGCAGAAGTGCAACTCTTTTCCCCCCATCTGTCCAGGGCCCTTGAATCCCTATCAGAGGGGATAGGGTTTTTTGCAGTGGAGGCCTTGACCCCTTTGGGACCCTGAGAGATAGTTTCTGGGTCAGCAACAGGGTTTTTATAAAGAAATTTATGCGAGTCAGGAACCCTGTAGTATCTGTCTGGCTTAACAGGAGCTGGTGGTAAAGAGTCAGGAGTCAGACTGAACTCTATAAATACATCATCTACAATGTCTAAAACAGGAGGAATAGCGAGGGGCCTGTGCTGAGGTAGTAAAAGAAAATCTCTGAGCCTTTTCTTAGATTCTGAGTAATCTTGGCTCTCCCAGTGGAAGTGCTCCCTCATAGTATGTAGGGTCTCCCCAAAATAATAATCCTCAGGAGGAGAGGCTGAAGGGATAGATTCTTCAGCATCGGAATCCTTATAGGGAGGAAAAGAGTATTTCTGTTCAGAAGAGGAATCAGGGAAATGGAAACCTGATCTGAAGATTCATATTCTGTCTCTTGCCTAGGCCTCTTATCAGGAGGGGGATGGGAACCCCTGATCAAAGTAATTAGGTCTTCGGCCATTTTAAGCATCTGTTCTTTAGGTATGGAGGCCTGTCCAGGGGAATGTTGTACTTGTTTCTTTGTCTTTAGAGGTGCTTTAGTCTTTGCCTTTGAAGCTGAAGTCGTTTTCACATACAACTGTGTAGGTCTGAAAATACCCTCAGAAGCCGATGCCTGCTCAGCGGCTCCAGACTCATCTGAGGGAATAGTTTCCGAGGGTCCAATACCTTGAGTTTCCAGCGGCCTAGTTGGCTTCACGTGGGAGTCGGAAGCGGCCTGTGGCTCTGAGGTAGCGGGCGTCACGGGCTGCGAAAGCGCCTCACTGAGAACTGGCAACTGGCCTAGCCTAAGCCTCATCGGTTTTGGACCTCGGATGCCTGTCTTTTTCTTTTTCTTTGCGCTTTTTATAAATTCCGGTAGTCGGTTGCTCATATGGCATTATATAATTAAATCTTCTGCCAAAATAATGAAATGCAAAATCGTACCGATGCTTAATAGTGCGTTGTTTAAATCTAGCACAAAGCCGACAACTAGCAACATCATGGTCTGGGCCTAGGCAAGGAATACAGTAAGAATGAAAATCCTTATGAGGTATTTGCTTCCCACAAGAAATACAATTATTAACTTTTTCTGACATCGGTCTGGAGCAAGAAAAACGTTTCCCCAAAGGGGTATTTAGCTTTAATGAAGACTTCGGATCTGAAATTCAAATCTCAGGAGTCGGTCGACCAGCACTTGCGAACTGCTTTTGCTTCGGGCACCGCACGGCAAGAAAGACTGAAGAAAATGGCGTCGGCTGCATCTTTTATACCCCTGGCACACTGATGTCAGGGAGGAGGTGACAGCAACCGACGCCGGACCAGGACTTTGGAATTCAGGCAGACTGCGGGTAGCCTGCCAGCAGGATAACCCAATTGTAATGACTACAACAGTGAAACACGTTGAACATCATCTGTATTAGAACTGTATTGCATGTGTACATCAAACTAGGTTTGTACAGATGTGTGTATTATGGGGATAGGACTCTGTTCCTCCTTGCTTGTTGATATACCAGACCAGTGACACTGTCTGATTGAACTGCAATTGTTCCGAAATGGAGAGCCGAATGGAAGGCCTGCAATGCCAACACCACAGCACTCCATTCCAGAACACCGATACGCAGGTGGGCCTCTGAGGTGGACCATGTGCCTTAGAAATCTTTCCCTGGAAATGCCCCCCCCCCACCCGATCATGGAAGCATCTGTGGTCACAATGGCTGTGGGCTGAGGAGATTGAAATGAATGACTCCAAAGTTCTACGTCTGGCCTCATCCACCAAAGCAGGTCTTGTTTGCAGGAGATGGTTATTCGAATCTGGTAACTGAGGGGGTGATAGTTTGGGAACCATTGAAACAGAAGGAGCCAATGAGAATCCGCATGTCTAGCTTTGCTAGAGGCACTATGGGGACCGACGCTGCCATAGAACCTAGGGCCTGAAGAACTTCCCTTGCATGAACTGTTTGTGAGAGTATCACCTGGAGTTGAAGCCTCAATCGATGGGAGGCTGTGAAATGGGACCGATACCAGACAGGACTGAGTATTGAACACTGCTCCAATGAACTCTATTTGTTATGTAGGGACAAAGTTTGATTTCTCCCAATGTATCATTATTCCCAACAATTTTGCCAGAGAGAGAGAGAGAGAGGATAATGTAGTGCTGTTACCAGAAGATGCTCGGTAGGGGCGGTAAGGAGCCAGTCGTCCAGATACAGACACACCCGGAATCCTTTTAGTCTCAAGTGAGCTGTTACCACTGCCATGCATTTCGTGAACAATCGAACGGCAGGGCATGGAATTCATAATGACTGGCTCCTAGCGAGAAGCAAAGCAGACTCCAGGAGCATTTGTCCATCTTGATGTGGTAATACGCATCCCAGAGATCTATAGAGCACATCCATTCGCCTTCTCTTAAAAAGGGGAGAATGGACTGAACCGTGACCATCCAGAATTTGGTTTGGGTGACAGACTTGTTTAAGCTGCTGAGATCCAAAATTGGTCTCTAGTCCCTTGTTTTTATTTGCACCAAAAAGAATCTCAAGTAAAATCCAGATCTGTGATGGTCTGGTGGGATGTCTCTTTTCTGAGACAGCTTTAAAATCTCTGGAGCTGCTTCTTCCCTTTGACTGGGTGGAACGTTGGGAACTTTTCTTGGAAAATTTATCTGACAAGAAAGGGGAATGGTATAACCTCTGGTAATAATGCTTTGCACCCAACGATCGGTGGTGACAGATTGCTAGCCAGATTGGTGCAGAGAGAAACAACCCCCGACTGTTCCCAGAGGTAAGCAATTGGGCTGCTCCTCAGGAGCGCCGATAAGGCTGTTCAGAGAAGGAATCCCTGGAGCCCTGATTACGAGGACCCCCTCTGCCTCTATAGGTCACCTTCCAGAATCATTACCCCCTCTGCCTCTGGGAGTATCATCACCACGTGTGGCACGGAAGGGACCCTGAGATTTCTTATGCCACATCTTTCCACTCCTCTGATTCCTGAAGAAGGTAGCTTGAGGGTTGGAAAACCTTAGGCCTATGGCAGACAGGGTCTTTCCTTCTTGCTCACACCTGGCTAGCATGTCCTTCACTTTGGAGCCAAACAGGGACAAAGCTTCAATGGGAACATTCAGAAAGGAAGACTTGAAGTGGTCAGCGAGGTCACAAATGCGCATCCAAGCTCATAATGCCCGAACCCACTCCTCTAGCCACCCCTTCTGTTGCATGTGACAGCAACCTCATGGACGAGTTGGATATTGATTCCAGGGTTGCAAGCTATGAGGCCAATTTGTCCCTGACCTCATCAGACACTGTCCTGCGAACGTCCCAGTGAGTTCAGAGATAAAGTCCCTCTGGAGCCTCGTAAAATATGCCAGATAACTCAGGGACCGTATGGCAAAGGTCCCTGATGCAAAAACACGCTTCCCAAGTCTGTCCACAGCACGAGACTCCCTGCTGGGCAGGTGGACAGCGGGACTTTCCTCAGCTAAGTCCTTTTTCATAGTGGCCACCACCATAGCATCAACTGGTTACCCTTTGGACCAATGCGGGTTCTCCTCGGGAGGGGAAAGAATTTTGTCTGGTCTCAAAGGGATCACTTCAATGGAATCAAGGTACTTCCAAGCATGCTGCACAACGAGCTGGACGTGTTCGTCAGCAGGTGGGGTAACCCAAGAGGTAGAAGGCCGGGTGCGAAAAGCCTGCAGGAACATGGACTCCTTAGACGAAGGGTTGGAGGGCTTCCAGTCACCTCTCTGCTTTAACATTTCCAGATGTCTCTGAAGGAGACATCATCAGGAGGTGACCATGGGGACCCCTCACCATCATCGTAATCTGTGTCTTCCGTTAAGGACTCCTCGGGTGAGTCCATGTGCTTCCTCTTGTACGACTTCTTTTGAGGGGGCTCATCAGTGGGGGTCTCTGAGGAGGACTCGGAAGAGTGGTTACCCTGAACAGGGGTGCCCTGTGGCTTCTCTGCCCGGTGTCATGGGGGGTGGTCTGACAGCTGTAGCTTAGGGAATGAAAACTGGGGTTCCAAAATCGGAGTGCTGCCAGAAGCAACAGTCCTCTCCATCACGTGGAAGGCAGGCCCACCCGAAGATAGATGGGAGCCTGGAACCAAGAAGACAACCTCAGGACCAGGATCACACCCTGCTCTGATGAACCCACCCCCACAGATGGAGCCTCAAGCAGGTGTGGAAGTGGCTATCGGCACCGAGGATGGAACAGAGGAGAGAAGTGGCTCTGTACCCTGGGCCGACTTGCCTGTTCCCCAATCCCCAGATTGAGGAAGGACCGGTTCAGTGGGAACCAAAGACTAAAGGGACAAGCTCGGAGCCAGCATGAGATGCACTGTAGGCACCGAGGTGATGGGTTTCAAGAAAGATGTCGGAGCAGAATGCTCTGGAACTGAGATGGTAAAAGGAGGCGTGTAAGATGCAGTCTGTGGATAAGCAACCCAAGTCCTGCAGGTGGATGGGTCTTAGAAAGTGAGGGAATCCCCATGGCTAACAACAGCTGGTCTCCAAGATGCACCACATCATGTTCTGAAAGGCTCCTGGTGGATCTAGTGGATACTCCAGACGGAGAGTCAGGACATTCGATGAAGAGGCTATATGCCTGGCCCAGAAAAGGATCTACTGAGGGAGAGTATTGGGTCCATGGTGCAAGGTCTGCCAGCACCGAAGTCTCTAATTTCGAGACCAGAATTAAAGGGGTCAAATCCAGTGAGGTCGTTACAACAATCAGTGCCGAAGTGGCACTCTGAGCTGAAATGGTCAGTTCCAAAATGGAAACTAATGATGTAGTCGAAGGTGTGCCCTCATCCAAAGTGGCTACAGGTGCTGAAGTTGAAACAGACGTAGTAAGGTCTATGATAGGTGCCAGAGGCAGGACCGGTGCTGAAATTGGTGCCAGTATCGATGGTTTTGAGATGGTCAGAGCCAAAGAAGACCGAGCCGAGGAGGCTGCTTTTTGCTCCAAAGATAACTTTGAGACCTTTGATTTCCCAGGATCGACTGTGGTTTCTTTGTGCTCTTAAAGGAAATTGCACTTGATGCAGAGGACTGCATCTGGAAATAATGGGTGTGTACCCGTTATCTTCCCAGTACATGTCCCCCACTGGTGACAGTGGTGAGGATTGATTACTTTTCCAGTGGTGGGTCATCACAGTCAGAATCTTTAATTTGGTTATAGTCTATAATGCTGATTAGACACCACAGCTTTTTAGTATAGGAGATGAGGTGCATGGCAAAGAGAGAGGTGGCAAAGTTGTATGAAAGGTTGGACACTAAGGAGGGAAAAAAGAACCTGTACCAATTGGCTAGACAGAGGGACCGAGCTGGGAAAGATGTGCAACAGGTAAAGGTGATAAAGGATAATGAGGGAAACATACTCACAAGCGAGGAGAGTGTGTTGAGCAGATGGAAAGAGTACTTTGAGGGGTTGATGAATGAAGAGAATGAGAGGGAGAGAAGGTTGGATGAAGTGGGGATAGTGAATCATGAAGTGCAATGGATTAGCAAGGAGGAAGTTAAGGATAGCTATGATGAGGATGAAGAATGGAAAGGCTGTTGGTCCAGATGACATACCTGTGGAAGCATGGAGGTGTTTAGGTGAAATGGCAGTGGAGTTTTTAACCGGAATGTTTAATGAAATCTTGGAAAGTGAGAGGATGCTAAGAATAAGGGTGATGTGCAGAGCTGTAGTAACTATAGAGGAATTAAATTGATTAGTCACAGCATGAAGTTATGGGAAAGAGTACTGGAAGCTAGATTAAGAAGGGACGTGATGATTCATGATCAGCAGTATGGTTTCATGCCGGGAAAGAGCACTACAGCTGTGATGTTTGCTCTGACAGTATTGATGGAGAAGTACAGAGAAGGTCAGAAGGAGTCGCATTGTGTTTTTGTAGACTTAGAGAAAGCATATGACAGGGTGCCTAGAGAGGAGTTGTGGTATTGTATGAGGAAGTCGGGAGTGTCAGAGAAGTATGTAAAAGTGGTACAGGATATGTATGAGGGTAGTGTGACAACAGTGAGGTCTGCGGTGGTAGTGACGGATGCGTTTAAGGTGGAGGTGGGATTACATCAAGGATCAGCTCTGAGCCCTTTCTTATTTGTAATGGTGATGAACAGGTTGACAGACAAGATCAGACAGGAGTCCCCGTGGATTATGATGTTTGCAGATGACATTGTGATCTGTAGTGGGAGTAGGGAACAGGTGGAGGGGACCCTGGAGAAATGGAGATATGCTCTAGAGAGAAGAGGAATGAAGGTCAGAAGGACTAAGACAGAATATATGTGTGTGAATGAGGGGGAGGAGAGAGGAATGGTGAGGATGCAAGGAGTAGAGGTGGCAAAGGTGGATGAGTTTAAATACTTGATCAATAGTTCAGAGTAATGGTGAGTGTGGAAGAGAGGTGAAGAAGAGAGTACATGCAGGATGGAGTGGGTGGAGAACAGTGTCAGGAGTGATTTGTGACAGACAAGTACCTGTAAGAGTGAAAGGGAAGGTCTACAAGAGGGTAGTGAGACCAGCTATGTTATATGGGTTGCAGACAGTCGCACTGACAAAAAGGCAGAAGTTCAAGCTGGATGTGGCAGAGTTAAAGATGTTAAGATTTGCATTGGATGTGATGAGGGTGGACAGGATTAGGAATAAGTATATTAGAGGGTCAGCCCAGGTTGAAAGGTTTGGAGACAAAGCCAGAGAGGCAAGATTACGTTGGTTTGGACATGTGCTGAGGAGGGATGCTGAGTATATTGGGAAAAAGATGCCAAGGATGAAGCTATCAGGTAACAGGAAAACAGGAAGGCCTAAGATAAGGTTTATGGATGTGGTGAAAGAGGACATGCAGGTGGTTGGCGTGACAGAGTACGATGCAGAGGACAGGAAGAAATGGAAACAGATGATCCGCTGTGATGACCCCTAACGGGAACAGCCGAAAGAAGATGATGATTTAAAATCTGATAACATAAGCATTCACTCTTCTGATAGGGAACCATTCATACACCTATGTTTTTACTGTACGATATGAACATGTGAACTCATTACCCATGAAAGTTAAAAATCTCTGCATTGGTAACATGCAACAAATCAGATTTCCAATAACCATATAAATCACCCTATAACCTAGAAGCGTACACCTTCAACTGATACATTAACCTAAATGTGAAAAGCACTATATTATCCAGAATTGCATTCTGAGGTCTAATATAACCCAAAATGATTCCAGTCAGCATCACATCTCCACATTATTGTCAGGGCACATAGTTCTCATTAGCACTGTAAATCTATTCTCATTTGCATCTTTTACTCTGTACCATAGCAACAAACTCCAGAAAGCATTTATGACGATTTTGTGGCACTGTTCAGCGACTTACTACTATACCCCATTGCCATTTTCATTAGCAAAGCAGTGAACACAATGTTTTAATCGTGCCTCGACAAGTGGACTAACTAAATTCATCCATACACAGCATCCAGAGTATTATCTAACAATTTTTTCTTGGATCCAATCAGTAGATTTTTTAAGAATTTTTTATATTAAAGTAGATTTTTCACAATTAAAGCCAGACAACCATCCAACAGATGCACCACCATTCACTAAATGATGAATTCTTAGCTCCAATAAGATAGTGAACCAGTCCCTAGAAAAATAAAGTCACTTACAGATCACAGAACCAATATTCAACTCAGTAAACACTTATCAGAACAACAACAACAAGAAAAAAAAAATAAAGATAGCTAAAATAAATGTTGCCACTTCTTTGCCATTTGTGGGAAACTTCATACAACTGCATGGCAGGTTTTAATGATCCTACAACTCTGGTGTTTCTTCTCACAAAACACAGCCAAGCAATTTAACCATAAACATGTCAAAAACAAGTTACACCCGGCAGTACCTTATTATGTAATCATAACAACTGCAATAAATAATGCTATAAAAACAGTCAACTATGCTTTAAAGCTCAGGTCTACAAGAAATTAGTGTGGTCTGCAAACATCAACAGCCCAAATAAATAAAACCATGCACATGGCTAGAATGGGCCTAACTGCTATTATAAAACTGACCACATTAAAAGAATTTTGTTGAAATGCCTTAAATAAGCACACACTGCTGCAAAAGGAGACTTTATATCCTGGAACTCTGCTGTAGAAAGTGAAATGCACGTGTACAAAATGCTTCACTGTCTAGCTACAGCAATTGAGTATGGCAGATAAATGTACTTAACAAATAGTATTTGATATGTTTATTGATTTGTACACTTCAGTGTGGGCTTTTGCTTTAAGATAACAGACGGCACTGTGGGCAATGTTAGCTGACAACCTTTTTATTTATTTATTTTTTAGGTGACGTAGGGTGGCAGAGTGAATAGCACCTGTCATGTCACAGTAAGAAATTCTCCAGTTTGTTTTCTGACTGTGGTGTTTTCTCTGCAGAGACTAAATATATTCCCCTGTGTTCATGTGGGTTTTCTCAGAGTACTGTGGCTTCCTACCACATCCAATGACATGCATCAGGTGGACTGCTGACTCAAAATTGATTGTGTGTGTGTGTGTGTGTGTGTGTGTGTGTGTGTGTGTGTGTGTGTGAGAGAGAGAGACAGACAGAGATATATGGAAGAAAGGCCTGGCAATCTACTTCCACTCCTCTACTTCCACTCCTCTACTTGCCTGGTAAACACTGTAGATGGCATCAGCTGCCCATGGAGTAGCTAAAGGAGTCAGACATAACCAGACAGCATTGGATAGATTATGACATGGGAAGTAGAGATGAATTTATTTTTTTTTTCAATCTTTTGTATATGTGTTATATATAACACTCGGGAGAGACAAAAGGCAGAGTATATTCCTTTCCTTGATAAAAGTTAGTCAGTCAAATAATTACTGTCAACATAAATTGTTATTAGCGCATAAACGCTCCCAAAGACTCACACTTGAGTACTGTAGAATGGTCGATGTTGGTAGGTAGTTTTCACTTCACCAAAAATATCCTGCTCTTCTAGCACTAAAGCTGAATGTACGAACATTCCATGAAACAGAACAATCCACACAGCTGGGCTTTAATCAATTCTCCGGACACAATCCAAAGGTCGGTTAAAACAAATAGGTTTATTATAGCAAAAACATGGCAAGCGCTTTCACCCGAAGGCTTCCTCAGGCCAATAAGGCGATCATTTTAAAAACATCATATACAAACTAAATAATAATAACATCACTTCCTTTCATTTACTTAACAGACAACACTTGCCATAGCGTTTACAATGAGCATCTAAAAGATAACGTACAAATATAACATAAATTACCACTATAAATTACTTGTTCGAAAACCAAGCAATTCAACCGCATCATCCAACAACACTTAAATATATAAATGGCAAGTTGCGGCACTAGCTTGAATAGCCTAGATAATCATTTAAAGCATTCAAGATGAGTAAGAAATAAGTAATAAATGCAGAGCCATAGGTAAATAAACAACTCCTAGCATAGCAATTATAATTAGCATATGCAGACAGCATGCCAGAATGACATGCGATCACTATAAAATGCATGCTTAAAAGTGGTGCATTTATACTTTTTATATTCAATGTACCTAAATATGTACACCGCAAATTACACCACTGCCATGGATAATCATTCATAGACATTT